>NW_026000243.1:3370714-3451728 GCF_001458135.2 Marmota marmota marmota | reverse complement strand
CCCACCCCCACCTCCCGGCCACTAGTCTGTCTCTCTGTCTCTCTCTCTCTTTCCGAAAGCAATTGTTGGACAAGGTGAAAACCCTACAATAGGGTATGGTCAGAAGAGGAGACTCATGGACAGAAGTGACCAGGGTCTAGGGCTGCCAGGCTGGCCTTGCAAAGCCCATAGGTTTAATTCCTACCCCTAAGGGATGACTTAGGAAGGGGGACCTTTCAGAAGTGGCTAGGTCACAACAGTGGGGTCCTTTTGAATACGATTGGTGCCCTCACAAGAGGCCCAAGGGGTACCTCTTGTCCTTTCCACCATGTGAGGTCAGAGTGAGAAAACTACCATACAGGAACCAGATGTCTGGCCCTCTCCCTACTCTGAATTACCTTTGTCTTAGACTTCCCAGCCTACAGAACTGTCAGAAATAAGATTCTGTGGTTTACAAGTCACCTAGTTTATGGTATTCAGCTACAGTAGCCTAAATGGACTCAGAAAAAAAAATGCCTAATTTAATTTCAATTTCAGAAAAACAATAAGTAAAATTTTAGTTATAATTATGTCCCAAATAAGTATTGCATGGAATGTATTAATGACTGATGATTATGCTGAAAAATAATGCACTGTTTATCTGAAATTCAAATTTAACTGGGCATCCTAGACAACTGGGCATCCTAGACTCGGGTTTGGCTGATCTGCATATCAAAGGAAGTTGTTAGTGAGTTAGCTAATCCTAGGGCCCCAAACTGTCAAAACATTGTCACACATGGCAGGATCATATCCCTATCCCAGGGCTGCCAGGTAAAGAGGTTCTGCCCTGTCCAAGATTCCTGACTCAGGAGCTATTTTTAAAAACCAGTGGGAGCTAGTTTTTATAAAGTACTCAAGATTTGATTTTGTTTGGGTATCAAGTGTAGCCCAGACCCACTGAAGTTATTCAGGTTGTCCAAACCTAAACCTGCTCTGCTGCCTGCCTAACCCTGCCCCACCCATTCCTTCCCACACAAGCCAAGACCAGGCTCAGCTCCCCTCCCTCCCTCCGCCCCTGAATGACCCTGCTTCTTCCCCCATGTGACCCTACCTGGCATGTTGTGGCATGACATGCCCCCTCCTCTGGGGAACTGTGAGTAATAAACTTTCTATTCAATGGCAGTGACCTCCTCTTCTGTTGACCTCACTATACCTGAATAAATACAAAATCCTAAGTACTTTTCAAACAGCCCCATCCAAACTTCCCTCCAGGAGACTGCATAGATTCTCTTATAGGCATAATATACATGGAACCTTTCAGATGAAGGGACCTTAAAGGATGGGGATCTAAGCTTTTCTTTCTAGGGACAGAAAATTGCAAGGAATTATGTTCCTCTTCTCAACTGTCCAATGGCCAGCATCAGGATGAAGCCACAGTCTCCTGACACTCAGGCCTGTCTCTTTCCTGGGTTCTTCCCTGATACCCTCCAACAGATGGGCAGCCACCCCACAAGCCCACCCAAAAGTTGTGTCAGGGTCCTTGGCCTCTGAAGCTCTCAGAACCCCAGTGCTCTCCTCCACAGCCTCAGAGAGTGGGGAGGTGCTCGGCTTGCTCCCCAGCCCCAGCCCACCCCTGGCTCCTCTTCATGGATCCTGGAAAGAGAAGAAAGGCTTTTGCCATCAGCAGAGGATATGAGGCAAGGCTGTCCCTCCTCTGAAAATGTGTCCTTCCCATCCAAAACTGACTACCCTGCCAAAGGTTCATGCCAGGGCTGCTGATCAAAGCTTGGCTGCCACTCAGAGCCGGCAGCCAGATCCTAGGACCAATGCCTTCTCCCGGGCACAAGTCCATAGGGGGAAGCTGCCTCTTGGGAGATAAATCCTCTGTTCGCATCTTGGGCTGGAGCCACCCTATTATATTATGAAATACAGAAATATGACACGGGGAATAGATCATCCAGAGAAGGAGGGGGTGGGTTGGAGGGGGTGTTCCTTCCAGTGTGGGTGCCGGTTCAGTCCCTCCCTGAGGCTGGGCCAGCCTGGCCCTCCCAGGGTTTGTGTCCTGCACAATCTCTTCATGTGGTCATGAAGCCCAGCCCCAGCCCACCTCTGTGCAGAATCCCAGGAAGGGAATGGCAGCAGGTGGCCACAGAAAGCCGCAGGAGGCAGCAGGGCCAGGTTCACTCCCTGCACTGCAACCTCAGGAAACTCACTCCCTGGGCTCCAGTTCCTCATCTACAAAATGAAGGGTTGGATCAGACACCCTGGAAAGGTGCTCCAGTTCTGGCAAGCTGCAGATCTATAACTTAGAGCAAGCTGAGAGAGGCAGAGAGTACAGCAGGGGTCATGTGGTGTGGGCTTTAGGGACTATCAGAGTGCCCTCCCACTCTTTCCCTGCAACACCTGGCTCTCTTCCCTCCCAGAGCCTTCCAGACTTCAAGGTCCCTTATCATAGGCCAAACACTATGTCTGATTTCCAAAGGCAGAGCAGCTCCAGAGGAGGGGCTGGGGGATCAAAGGATGAGAGAGAGAGAGGAGAGAGAGGAGGGAGAGGAGAGAGAGAGAGAGAGAGAGAGAGAGAGAGAGAGGCACAAGTACACACAAAGAAAGCAGGCTCAAAGGTCCACAGAAAAGATCCCTCAGGGCAGCTGGCAGCTCTCCAGTCTGAAGCCCTTAGCTTTATTGCATGGGCCATTGTAAAGCCTGTGGGCACAGGAGCTGGGTGGTCTGAACTTGAATCCAGGCTCTGTCACCTTCTATCCTCCCTGTGCCTCAGTGTCCTTGTCTGTACCATAGATGCAACAACACCACCCATCCCATGTCAAAGAATGGTTTTAAGGATTGAACAAGAATCACCTGGCAGAGTAAGTTAGCATTAAGCCCAGCTTGTGAGACTATCACCTGTCCTTCACTGGATTCTCACAGGCCCTGGGATCCACCTGGACACCTGCATTCCCTAGATGCTGTGTCAGTGTCAGAGTGTCAGAGTACAGCGGGCCACAGGGTCCTACAAACCCGGTTTCAAACCTGAGCTCCATCACATATTAAGCTTTCTGCCTCAGTTTCTTCAACTGAAAATGGAATGATATTAATCACAAACACATGTTAATGTTGCCGAGGGATTTGAAATATGCATTGAGAAGACCTTGTAAAGAGCATGGCAAGGAGTAAGGGCTCTATAAATATTTGTATTATTATGGGCTCCCTTCCCCCAGAGCCTGCATGCCCCAACCTCAGCTCCCCAGCTCCAGAGATCAGACAATTGTAAAAATCATAGCTATCATATTGGCTTCGTTTTCATAAAAACCGGTCCTGGTTTCAAAGTCCCCAGATTGCTAGTCAATTCTGCTCTTCCACCATGTGACCAGCAGAGGAAGGAAGGGCCTCATCCCTGCAGGACACTAAGCCCTTTCCCAGGAGGAGGCCTGGGAAAAGAAGGTCCTCTGGCCCTTTAACCAACCCAGGCTGGTGGATGCTTCTCCTGTGTGGTCTGGGGATGGGACAGGCTGCATGTCTGGGCAGTGGCTTTGGCACCCTCCATGTCTCTTCCAAGACACCTAATCCCAGGCATGTGGGACAGCCAGGCTCCTTCCTTTTTCCTCCTGCTTCTCAGGGCCTGATATGAGAATGGAGGTCACATGACCTTCATGTGGAAAGCCAGCAAATCCACAATCCTAGAGGAAGAACAGACGATGGAAAAGGAAGGAAGAGAATGGGCTAAGTCCAGAGGGAAACCTCCCCCATTCCCTGGGAGTTAGCTTCCCGCCCTACCTGCTATTATCCAGGTAGAGGACTAGGCCTTGACCCTGGTGTAAGGACCAGCCAGGCTGGAGAGCCACTTGACCTGAGGTACCATCTTCCAGTGCTACCTCTGTTTCCTCCAGCTTCAAGCCTCCTGCTTGTCCCCAGAGGCCACTCGCCCGCCCACCACTGGCCTCCATTGGCCCCAAGCTTAAGCTGCTCAGAAAAGGGGTGAAGACTCGCAGCCCCCAGGCCTCTCACTCTCCATTAAGCAACCCTCGCCATCTGTCACCCCATCACCCTGTTTCCCATCTGTCCAGCTTAAGGCCTAGAGCCTCTAGCACACCTGAGTCATGTGGCAGCCACTTGTCCTAGCCTCTTCTGTGAAGAGCATCCCTTCTGGCTCTAGGGCACAAGGCTGGATGCAGGGTCTGGGGCAAATGGCCCTGTGCAGTGCTATACCTTACCCATACATACAGTCCAAGTGACAATGGGCCCACATGGATCCCCAAGCAGCCATAACCAGGGAAAGCAGAGGGTGATAAAAAAAAAAAGGGACACAGCAGGTGGGGGAGGTAAGTGGGGAGGGAGACTAGAGGAGGCCCTGTTGCCAGGCAATCAGGCCTGCTCAGGGCCTCTCCAGGCAGTTTGCATATCAATGAGCAGCCCAGATTTAGTACCAGGGTTGGGACACCCACACACTGCATTTCCTCCAGGCTGCCCATATCTGAGGGCTCAGCCTGCTCTCCACTGCCCACTGGGAGGCCTGGTGGCTTTGGAAGGAGCAAAGCAGCCACTGCCACCCACACTAGGCAACTGCCCCAAGGGTATTAATCTGCCCCCACAGTCCAGCCTCCCAGATCACTATTGGGAAACCAGAGAGATAAATGTCTCCTGGGTGACCTCAGGGATCAGTGGGAGGGTGGGTGCACAGGTACATGTAGGCAGACAGGTGAAGGACAGAAACCCAGCCCTGAAGAAATATACCCTGGCATGCTCATTTCTGGGCACATGATATATGTTCTGCATGGTGTGTATGCTGCACATGCGCCAGCCAGGGTCCATATTTATGCATGCACATGGACCCCCCAGGAATTGCCATCACAGTCACATGAATCAGCCAGGGCAGCTAGGAGGCTGGAGACTGGCAGCACATTAGCACCCATGGAGCTGGAGGGAGGTCTTGGAGGGAAGCCGTGGCCCCAGAAGCTAGTGACTTGCAATTAATAATTCGCCCCCACCCCCGGGTGATTTGCATGCTAGTGGAGGTTTCTGAAGTCCAAGGTGGGGGGCTCAGTGTCTGAGGTGTATCCCCAGAGCAAGTTCAGTGAGGGGAAGAGATTAAGGAGGGGGAGGCGAGGGGCACAGGGCTAGAAGGGGCGGGAGAGTGGGCTGTGAGGAGAATCAGCAAATGATAGAATGTTCCACCTGGAAGATACCTTCAAGGCCACCAAGTCCCAAGGCTTCATTTGCATATGAGAAAAGTGCCAATCAGGGGAGATTTATAAAAGAGAAATGAAGCAAAAGAAAAGAAAGAAGACAGGAGAGGTGAAAAGATCAAGAAGAAAAGAGGCAAGGAGAAAACCCGGGTACAGATCGAGTAGCCCGGGGGCTTGCCTTCTCCTTGCCTTCTCCTTTGTTTAATGAACACATCTCCCTTTTTCTCTAATTAGGTGAAACAAACAACTTGAACCAGAATTTGTATTTCCCAGAAAGCACACGCCAGGACACAGTAAATATGTCATTAATCATCATTCCCAGGCAGAGGAGCAGCTGGGCTGGAGAGGAGGGAAAGCAGTCAGAGGACCTAATTAGAGCCCAGCCTCCCTGCCCCCTCCCACTGGCACCCACACACAGGCTCCCTGCCACCACGCCCAGAGTCCAGCAACTGGAGGTGGGGGTCCCCAGGCAGAGTCAAAGTTATATAAATATCCCTTGTTAGCACCTCAGAAGAAAGGAGGTGAGAAGAACAATGCAGTCCCCTCCTCCGCTCCTCCCCTCACCCCACCCCCAGGTCTTATTCTCATCCAGGAAATTGTTCTTATTATCACTTAGCTATTTATAGTCACAGTGAGGTTTGCTGAACAGCCCCAAGCCAGCCTGGTGCTGTGGTGCTGGCTCTAGCTGGGGGATAAATTATATGCCCTCCAGACATTTTTTGGACCTCAGTCAAGCACCCTGGCTCAGAGGCCGACCTGAAGACTCTGGCCCTGTGGGCTATTTGGCCTGATCCCTTTGTCTGCTAGGACTGGCCACATCCTTCTCCTCTGGTCCCTGTGCCCAGGACCAGTGCCTCCCAGTAAAGAAAGTGCTGAGTCCTCAGGCCACCAAGGCCTGGCTGGTGTGCAGTATAGGAGAAAGTCCAGAGCTAGTGCCCTGTGGCTCTCCCTAGAATGTCATAGTCTGGCTTGGACCAAAGCAGGATGTGTTGTTTTGTTGTTGTTGCTTTTGTTGTTGTTGTTTAATTTTGAAATCAGGGTCTCAATAGGTTAACCCAGGCAGGCCTCAAATTTGAGATCCTCCTGCCTCAGCCTCCCAAGTTGCTGGGATTGCAGGAATGCACCACTATACCCAGTGATGCATTGATCTAGGCTGAGGCTCAGGCTAGGTTCTCCTTGTCCCAGAAGTCACAAGCTTTGCCCCGTGTTGAGAAGGATCACCCCAAGCTGAGACTAGATTCCAGCAGCCCACAGATTTCTGCTAGTTACCTCAGTAGCCATTCTCCTCCAGAGTACTGAATCAGTAATTGTTTCCACCTGCAAAGCCCAAGTCATAGGAACTGACCTCTGGCATCTCAGGAGGCTGGATGGGGTCACTCATTCTGAAATACCAGTCTACACTCTGCCCAGTAAGTTCCTCTTGCTCAGTTTTCTCTTGCAAAATAAAGATAATGCTCTTGAGAATGAGAAGCAACCCCATTGTTATTTCTTGGGAGGTTTTGAGGAAGTAGAGTCATCTATTCCCTGGCCCCAACTGGGGCAAAGCACGGCTGCTTCCAGTACCTCTTCCAAAGTGAAGTCCCTCCCAGGATGAGACAGAAAGTCTTCAAAAGATGAACAGACTCCAGTTTCTACCCTCCCACCCAGACACCCTCCCCAGCATGTGACTCCCTTAATGGGCCCCAAACTGATGGGGAGGTAGCTAGAAAGGAGAACAGGGGAGGGCAGAAGGTAGCAGCCCTGATGAGAGAACTAGGGACAGAATGGCATTTTGATCCAGTAGGAAACAGCAATGGCCCCAGAAGAGTGGGGACCAATGGCTTTAGGACTTGTCTTGGTTTCCAAGAGCTTCCATAACAAAGCACCACACTCTGGTGCTTAAAACAGCAGTGCTTTGTTCTCTCACAGCTGTGGAGGCCAACAAGTCAGAAATCTGAGGTGGCGGCAGGCTGTCCTGCCTTTCAAGTATCTAGAGAAGAAGGCTGTCTGTCTCATTCAGCCCTGGCGGCTCCTCTTACATGTGGCAGCATCATTCCGATCTCTGCCTCTGTCTTCACATGGTTGCCTCTGATTCTGTGTCATCTGCTCCTCTCAAAAGGACAGTCATTGGATTTAGGGATGACCCTCCCTAAACCCAGGAGGATCTCATCTCCAAACCTTAAAGATTAATAAGTACTTAACTAATCTGCAAGGCCCTATTTCCACATGGGATCGTGTAAGTTTCTGGGTAGACATGAATTTGGGGATACAGTTCAACCCACTGCACGACCCTAGTCTTTATGTCACTACCAACATAAAGTATGAGTTTAGTCAAGTCCTGTCTCCTCTGTTAATTTCACCTGTTTCCTCCCCAGTCAGATGGAAAATAATGATATCTGTCCTGCTATGATTTGGTGGAGGCTCTAATGAGATAGGGAAGGGAAATGGTTTGAAAAGACAAAAGGGAAATAATTAAAAGTGGATGTGCATTGATTCTGCCTACATCCCTACCCTGCTCTGTCCTTGCCTCCATGCCCCCAGTCGCATCCCCTTCTGCAGACCGCAACCTTTCAGGGGCCACAAGCAGCCGCCCATTGCAAACTACCTCCTTGCTTTTCGCACAGACCTAAGACTCACCCTGACACCAGAGGCAAAATAGATGTCAGTTCATTTCTACATAAAACCTACTTGAAGCCTGATTTCCATTAGCCCCAGCCTGATTTCTTTTGTGCTTTTAGCTTACAAGTCCAGGCCGATTTTCATGCATGATAATAATATTTCTAGTTGCTTTTTCCTTCCACACCCCAGCACTCATGCCAGGGAACCAAGAGTAACCTCACCCCCAGCTCTGCAGAGAGACTGAAACCCTGGTCTCCTGAGCTGACCTACACACCCATACACTCCATCACTGCTCTCTCTTCTCCTCTCTGAGCTGGGCCCTGAGCCACCCAGGCCAACACAGCCCAGTGACATGGGGCCTTCTGTCCCTTTTCCCCCTCCTCTTCCAGACCCTGCTTCGCGATGGCAAGCGTGAGAGCATCGTCAGCACCCTCTTCATCTCCCCTGGTGATGTAGAGAATGGACAGAGTATCGTGTGCCGTGCCACCAACAAAGCCATCCCTGGGGGGAAGGAGACTTCAGTCACCATCGACATCCAGCGTGAGTACTGACCAGCCCCACCTGGCCTGGCCAGGCCCAGGATGGGAAATATCTTGTACCCCTGCCCACAGCTGGGGCCATCTGAAGGCAGAGGATGGGCCAGACAGCTCTGTGGATTGGCCAGTTTGTGTGAATGGGCACAAAGGACTATCTTGTTCTTATTGTCATGTGAAGCACAGATGAGAGTCCTCTGCAGAGGGCATCTTCGAGTCACATTCACATTATATATCCACGTCAACAGTCAGCAGCTGGCCCCACTGGCCTGCTGGAAAGGGAGCCAAGGCCAAGATGCTGGGAGCTGACAGGCACTCAGGGTCCAGAATGGGTCATAGCCATGTGCCCTGGAGAGGATCTACAGAGCTGCTCTCATGCAAGGGTTGGTCAAGGGGATAAGAGGAAGAGGAAGAAGGATGGGTGTTCATTCAGCTCATGCTTTACATGCATTGTCTCCTTTAGTCCTTACAACAGCACTTGGAGGAAATATGATTGTGGTCCCTAACTGGGGAGAGTGAGGCATCAAAAGGTTGGTTAATTTTCCCAAGGCCACAGAGGGGGACAGGCACCTGAGCTTTCCAGAGCCCACCCTGATAGCCCAAATTCTATACTCTGAGTCAGCCTTCAGCAGGTATGGCTATTACCGTTGATATCAACAATCACATGCTGTTAAGATCCACCGGCATCACATCCCAAAAGCCACCTAAAGGAGACCCCTAAATGTCCCCTAAAAAATCCCCCTAAAGTGCCTGTAAGCCCCGGGAGCTCGACAAGGCCTTTCTCACAGGACCAGTATAGGGTAGGTTTAAAGTATCATCCCTCAAAGGTGGACTTCTCCCCTCTCAGATCCCTCCCTGCCATGGAACATAATGCCACTACATGCTGGTGACCTAGCCATAGTTGGTCATAGACTCTGAGTGACATGGCTGGAGTTGTAGGGTGGCATTCATGGTCTCCTCAGCACTTCACTCATTTTTGAAGAAATGCTTTACAACACTTCCTGACAGCCCTGACTTGTCTAAGGGTTCTTGACTCTGAGCATCATGTGGCTCCCCAGGGATGTGGAGTCCACAAGAGCTGTGCCTTAGGATTTCTAGAGCCTATCTTGGCATCCAGAGAGCAGAAGTTCCTCCCTCACTGCCAGCATCCTGACCCCATTTAGATTCCAGAGAGAGAAAGAAATGGTTATAAACATCAGGAAGGTCCCAATGCCTGGAGAGAATGGTGGAGTTCTTGGGAAGGCTTATCTTCACTATCTTGCCAGCAACTAAAAATCCCCTTGACCCCACAATTCACACCCCAGGGCTACTTCTTCCAGTTACTCTTCATTAATGAGAGTAGAGAGCAGCAGAGCTCTTGCTGAGCCTAAGGCAGGAAGCTAGAGGGAGGTGCCTAGAGCACAAAATTTAAGAAGGCCTCCCTTGATGGTGTAAGTACAGAGTGGGTCCTGAGAGGGAGGGCCTCCTTCAATTTTGCACCTGAGGTTCCTCCATTTCTTGGCCCTAGTCCTGCCCTGGCTCTCAGCACCACCTGCTTCTGTCCCAGTGAACTGGGGTTTGGAGCACAGGCCCAGCTCTGAGAGGAGGCAAGATGCTCTTGGGCTGGACAGTGTGACAGCCAGAACAGCTCCACCACTCCCGAGCTTGGCAGGCCTGAGCTTGTCAATCTTCACATCCCACCCCCAACTCGGGTTTCTTGTCTGATCTGACCAATGATGTCTCTAGGATTGACCATGAAGAAGAGCTCGCTCTCTCTAGACAAAAGCCAGATCTGGGGGAGGCACAAGGTATCCAAGCCCCTGAATATCTGTGGCCACTTCATGGAGCCCCTGATCTCCTTCCCCCAATCCTGGGCAGGAGACCTATACCAGCTACAGAATCCCATACAAAACCGACAACCTAGCTGACTCTCCCAGGACAGCAGCCAGGACCCTGGCAGGGAATGGGGGAAGTAGCAGTGTTTCTGCTCCAGGCCACTCTCCATCACCCAGAAGAACCTCTCCCAGCAACAAGAGAGTCATCATAGTAATAGCCCACCCGGCTATTCAAAGACATCCTCTAGATGCACTCCAGCAAGAGGATCAATTTACCAGGCTGCACATGCTCTGGGGTCTGTATCAAGATGTCAAGGGCCTCTCCAGGTCTCTGGGCCCTGCCTGACTTTGCTTCCAAGGACATCTCAACTGTATTAGGAGGGAGGCATCATGACTGAGGTCAGGCTCAGAACCCTGGTCTCCGGTTTCCTGGAAGGACCCATCCAAAGCAGCACAGGGTAGTCGTTAAGGCTTGGCATTCTTCCTGGTTTGAAAACTGAATCTGCCACTTACTGAGTGACACTCACCTGGTTAGTTACTCACTGTGCCTCAGTTTTCCTATTCATACATGGCGGTAGTCAGACTTACCTCCTGAGGTTGCAGTGAGAATTTCATTAAATCACTCACGTCAGCCCCTAGCACCATGCCTAACTCATTAGGAGCATTGTAGCCAATGCATTAGGACAAACAGCCACAGGTACATGGCAGCCACTCCCCAGGGAGCCCCCCCCCCAGCCCTAACAGGGGACAGGCCTTTATCCATTTGCCCCTGGACTCCATCTCCCATAACCAGAAGGTGTTTATAAGTGCCTGCCAAGCAAAAGCACAGCCTCTCCCTCAGCTCCCTCCGCCTCCTCCTTCCTCCTCCATTGATTCATTTGTTCATTCTGTAAGCGTCCGACTGTTTGCCGTGGACACCGTGGGCTGGATCAGAGCCGCCTGTGCAAACCTGCTCATTTTCTCAGTCAACCAAGAAGCATCCAGACTCAGCAAAAGCACATTTGTTGTTTGTTTCCCTTGGTCTTTATATGTTACCCAACGGAAGACAAAGCCCCCAGATTGAGTAATGGGAGAGAAAGCTTAACACTCCCAAAGCCTCGCCACATCTGGACTCCATGTCCAGCTGCCAAGTTTCAAATGGATGTGCTATAAAATCACTGAGTCATGAAGTTTCTCTTTCCCGCCCCCTCCTCCGTGTAATACTTTCCCTGAAAACACACACATACCCACATACACACACGCACGCAGGTTGATGATAGAAACACTAACAGACTCTCAGCTGTAACATCTGTTCAATGTGATCTCAGTTCCACTAGCTACATCAAAGCTGCCCTCCTGCAAGTTATGCAGCCGACATCACAAGTGGGATTAAAATCATGTTTAATAGTTGGATATGACATAAACTATTTATACTTCGGGAGCTTGGCAGACTCCTGGAAATTCATATCCTGCACATCCAGAGGAGACGGGAGAGGAATGGAGAAGGCATCTCTGAGTCTGGAGTGGAGGTGTGCAGGTAAAACTGATGTGTGTGTGGAGCCCTCCTGGGACTGCTCTCCTGAGGCTCTTCAGGACAGGCTGGGGACTAAACATATTGCAGAAAGGAAGGGAGAAAACAGAAGAGAGGCCTCCACGGGCTAAACTGATAATGGCAGGTGTGTGGTGGAGCATCAGGCAGAAAGAAGGGTCCTCCAATAGGTGGGCTCCATTCCCCTGCCTCCCAAGAACCCAACACTTTGTAAAGGACACTTAGCTAAGGGATGGGCCTTCTATCCCTCAAATTTCTCCCCTAATTCTATGGTGGGTTCCTAGATTCTATTGAAATGACACCTTCACTTCCTCAAACAAAAGCTGGTTTCACAGTATTGGAATTCATCATGTGAGGACACGGGCCAGCTGCATATTGGGTCCAAATGACAATCACCAAACCCCTATGCCTCCAGACATGCTTCTCCACAGCAAGGTGCAACCTCCCCTCTGGGTCTCCACAGGTGATCAGCTTAGCCACCAGCCCTGCATGGAAAGAGGGTCAGCTGCCTGATTCAGCCTTGCTCTCGAAGCTGGTAGGCAGCAGCTGGGGAGAGGATGTAGGATTGTCTAGGTGGGTGGGCGAGGGTCCTAGGAGGTAGAAGGAGAGTTCTCATGGCTATTCCTTGCCAGATACATCTTTGTGACCATTTGCATTATTGGTTGAAATAGCCACCTGTGTTAGTTAGCTTTCCACCACTAAAAGAAATACCTGGGATAATCAACTTATAAAAAGGAAACGTTGATTTTGTATCAGAGTTTTGGAGGTTCTAGTCCACGGTTTATTGACCCTGTTGTTTTGGGTATGTGGCAAGGTAGCATATCATGGCAGGAGAGTATGGTGGAGCAAGATGGCTCACCTCATAACCAGGAAGCGAAAGAGAGAAAGAGGAAGAGACCAGGATCCCACAGCATTCCCCACCCCCGCCAAAAGCACATGCTCAATGATTGAAATACCTCCCACTAGGGCCCGCCTCTCAAGGTTTCCACCACCTCCCAACAGTGCCTTGTAATTGCCCACAAAAAGGTAGCAGACCAGCTGCTCCTGCACCAGATGCTTCCCAGTTATGTAGTTCCCATCCTGAACTAGGAGATATTATGAGAATAGGCTTCCAACATAGGTAACTACCCACTGCTCAGATCATGGAGTTCTTTCCCCAGCATCTGCAGATCCTAACAAGTCCAGTGGACACCTCACAGGCCAACATCTATGTTCCCACACTGGCAGTGAAACATGGCACTAGCATGCATGGGGGTCAGTAGTCCTGACCTCTCCTCCAGCCTTATTCCGCAGCTACAGGGTCTCAGAACCTCACCTGCCTCAACTAGGTGCCCACACCCAGTGGCCACAGTCTTTTTCCCTATGCTTCTTTTCACAGGGAATCAGAGTGATCAGTATTTTTCTTGATGGCCTCTACAGAACTGGCTTCCTTACTTCTTTTTCTGGGCTGAAACCCCTGGCAAACCCTCATGACCTTTCACAATTTGCTTTGTGTGCTGGTGGGGAGCAGCCCAGGGTGCTGGCTAGCACGTGGGAACTGAAGTGCCCTTTAAGTCAGCCTAAAGTTGAAAGCCAGCCTGGCCTCCAGGCCGTGACAAGGGAGAGGGTCGAGCACTGGATCATGGCCTCCTCTCCCCTGGGGTGCAGATGACGCGGGGGCAGAGTCTGGAGCTATGGGATCCCAGCAGCAGGGTGACCCAGCCTGGAGGAGGTCGAGAGCAGCTGCCCCTGAGCAGGGCAGGGCCAGGCTGACATGAGGCCATTTGTGGGCTGATCTCCACCTCTCTTCCTCTCTGCTGAAGACCCCTCAAACTCTATTCCCATTTTTCCACCTCTCAAGTCTGTTTTTCCCTCTCCCTTTTCTCTATTTCTTGTTATTTTGTTTGGAGTTTCTCCTAACACCCTGTCATTTTCTGTCTCCGCCTTCTGGGTCTCCCTTTGTCTTTTCTGCTTTCAGTGTGAAATTTTCCTGTGATTATGCATCGCTGCAAATATGTCTGTCTGTCTCTGCCCATCTCTCTGCTTCTCTAGGTTTCTGTCTCCTTTTTTCATTCTTCTGCATTTCTCAATCCGTGTCTGTCAGTCTGTTGGTCCACCCATGTCTCTGTCTCTCTCCCTCATCTTTGTACCCATCCCTCTCTTTCCTCTCCCTCATCTCTGTACCTCTCTCTCTTCCTCTCTCATCCCTCCTCTCTGTTTCTGTCTGTCTGTCCCTCTCTGTAGTCTCTCCCAGGTCTCTGTTACCCTCTGTGTCTCTGTCTCTCCAACATGTCCATGCCACTCTGCTTTCCTCCCAAACCATCTGTGTAGATCTCACTGTGTCTTGCTGTTGCTGGTTCCTGTCTTCCTGTCTCTCTCCCTCTCTCTCTTACTTTCTGTCTCCTCCACCTCCCACCATTTAGCACTTCAGAGTTTGGCTTCTTATCGTGTCAAATGAGAAAACTGTAGCCCCAGCCCTGGGAGCTGAGGGACTGGTGACACCAGTCAGGACTCAGTGGAGATGATCATGCTGATGAAAGGCTGTAAATGCCACTTTCAAGTTACCAGATGCCCCAGAACCTTCACACAGAGAGAAACAAACAGACATTTCAAAGACAGGAAGCTGGTACTGAAATGGAGCTGGGGGTCCACACTCCCCCAAACCCTGCACCTGCTTCTCCTCTGCTTCCTGAAGTGTTTTGTTCTGTCCAGAAGCTGGAGGCTGGACAGAATGCTCCTGAGACCCAAACAATGGCAGCTCCCCGAGGGACATTCACTTCAATAGCAGGCCTTGAATCCACAGAGGGGCCAAGGTCCCCCCAGGACCCTTGAGGTTTGCACCTCCAGGGAGCAGGAGCCTCCTGCTGAGCCCCTCTTTCTGAAGACCTCAAGCATGGTGGCTATTCTGAGGGCGCCATATGGTGGCATCTCTGGCCTTAACCTCCTTGTGTTCCAGAGGGTCTTTCTGCCCTAAAATTCCACGCCCCTCCTCTGCCCCGTCTACAAGAGAATCTCTTCTCCCTGCAGACCCCCCACTTGTCAACCTGTCAGTGGAACCGCAGCCGGTGCTGGAGGACAACGTCGTCACATTCCACTGCTCTGCAAAGGCCAACCCAGCTGTCACCCAGTACAGGTGAGCATCACTGCGGTGGAGGCACAGCCTGACCTCAACCCCCCACCCCGTGCCTGTCACGTAGGATGTCACTTATCGTCCATGCATGGCTACCATGCGTGATTCACTGCAGGTGTCCAGATAGCCTTGTAATCAAATAACCCCCACACCCACCCACCTGCTGGCCAGGTGGACTCTTCCCTTCCTTCATGCGGCACGCATGCCTCTTCCACAGGAGGCAGGATACTGTGCCCCTCTTGTTCCAACAGCTTGGTTACTCGGTATTTCTGAAAAGAAGGAAAAAGGCTCAGGAACAAAAGTTAAAACACACCAGAAGAGTCAGGAGAGTCACTAGACTCTGTTTGACTGCTCAGGGTTCAGTGGGAGCCTCAAAACCCATGTGTTCTTGCCACAACATTGATAAAACCATCACTGTTTTTGTTTTTTTGTCTTTTGGGGTTTTTTTTTTAGTATTAGGGATTGAACACAGGAGACTTTTTACCCTAAGCTACATCCCCAGCCCTTTTTATTTTGAAACAGGATCTCACTCACTTGTATCTTTGCCTCTTAACAGAGCTTCTTAAAGGCAAGAACTGCAAGTTAGTCACTTATGGCTCTCAGCATGTAACACAGCGCATGGCATCAAACTAGGGCTCCTTATGTGCATCTGATGGATGCGATCTCTGAAGGCCCAGAGCTGCTCCTCTGGGAGCCTCCCCACCTATGTGCATCGCCACACAGGATTCCAGAAACTAAGTGATCTGAGAGTTTCTCAAATGCAGGCTGAGGATACTTACCTCACCTCCTTTGGATGTTCCTTTGTGATACTCACCAACGCCCTAACTCGGCCCTGTCCTTTCCCACCAGCCCGGGCTCCATGGCAGGGCCCAGGGCATCACTTCTGCATGGATTCGGTCATTAAGCTGCAGCCTCAGAAAATGCCAAGGAGGACAATGGTCTCAGTCTAGGAAAGCAGCCGGCCTTAGGAAGTGGAGGACTGGGGAGACAGGAGGCAACACAGCCCCAGCAGGCAGAAGGGAAGGAAATGGGTCAAAGAGGCAGCGGAGACTCAGGTTGCACATAAGGAACAGCTCCCTGCAGCGTGGATAATTAAGCAGCCTGGGAACAAGGAACCCAGGAAGGACATGAACCTTTCCCTAAGGACATTTTAAAATAGGATGAAAACCCATCTGCCCTGCCTGATTTAACCCTTCCCTACCCTGGATGCAGTAAGATCAGGTGACCTTCAGGGTTCCTTCCAAGCCAAGGACCCCTGGCTCCCAGAAATTGTGCAACCCATTCAGGTCCAGCAGGCAGGTCTGATATGGCTAGGGTCTGGCGTCTGTCCAGAAGTGACTTAAAGATCCAGAAGGAAAAACCAAGACTCCTTCTCTCTGAACTGTCACCCCAGGCCTGCTGGGCCTGGGCTGCTCTCCTCTGTCTGCTCCCATCCCTGAGTTCATGGTCCCCAAATACCAGGTGTGACATGCCCAGAAAACTCTGCTAATCCCAGTTTCCCAGGGCAGCCCCTGTCACCTAGAGAGCCCCCACCCAGGACCTACCCCTGCCCCATTCACCTTCACAACCGGACCCCAAATGACTGCTGAATCCCAGAGACAGGGACAGACAGATTCCAATTTCCACTTCTTGTCACTGCCAAGATCCTGGTCATCTGAGTACTTAGTGATCAGAGACTGGACACACAGCAGGATAAGACCCAGAAGATAGAGCCTCTGCCAGCAGGTCACCCCACACCGTGGCAGGTTATGCAAATGTGCAGGAAAGGAGGCTGCTGAACCTGACTGCCAGGGCCACCCACTTAAAAAAACAGCAAGAAGACCAATGATAATAAGGACAAGGTCATTATAAAGCACATGTGGTCAATCGTGAAAACTCGTGAATCTAGGCAAAGAAAAGATGGCAGTTAACGGGGCTATATTGCAACTCTTCTCTCATTTTGAAAGTTGGGATTTTTTTCAAATAAAAAGTTAATAAACACACAGAGAACATACAGGTTTCCCTAGACACTAGGATCCTGTGGGATTCCCTTCCTCTCTGTCCCACTCTGGAGCTCAGGGAACCCCAAGCGAGACCCTCCTGTATAAAGGAGCCCTGAGGAGCAGGAGGGGCACTAGTTCTTATTCATCACTGTCCATCATGATTAGCCAAGGGCCCTGAAAACGTGTTAGTGCAGGCTTGGGCTCCCTCCAGGATTCCAGAGGCTTTGGGGGAGCCCTCTGGCACCCAGGAAAAGGCAGGAGAGTCCGGGTAGGCTGAGCTGCAAAACAAAGGAGGTGGAAGGGCTGTGGAGAGAGGAGGCTGCGGGCACCTGCGGGCACCCGAGCCCACCCACACCTGCTCAGCCCCTCCCCACCCCCACAAGACCTCACCAAATTCTCCTTCTAGATGCAGCGTTGGAACCCAGGGGGAAAAGCCTTAAGCAAATCCCATCACATAAGTACATTGATTTTTCCCAACTGACTTTGACACGATTACAGGGATCTTTGTTTCTTTATTTTGATTCGTCTTGATTGCTTCCTCTCTGGTCTACCTAAAAGGCTGTAATCTCTGAAATTAGAGATTGGCCCTCCCCCAAGCCAACATCCCAAAAGGGGCACGGCTGGGCAGAGAGGCTGTTATTTCAGCTGCCCCCAGGGACCTGGGGCGAGAGGTGCTGTGGGCTTTTTCTTTGGAAGGTTTTTCTGTGTGTCTCCAGCAGACAGCAGGATGGGGGGCTGGCACTGCCCAGACGAAGCGCAGGGCTGTTCAATGCTCCAGTGTGAGGGCTGTGACATGCCAGGCCTCCTGATTCTGTGATATAAATAATTAATCCTCTTACATTTGTTCAGACCAAATTAGACATTGATTGGGAAAGGCTTAAGCTGACTCAATTTCAGAGGGGCTGGGAGAGGCGGTAGAAGTAACAGCAGATGCACTAGAATGTTCTGACCCCCAAGAGGAAGAGGAGCCACAGACCAACAGGAGGAAAGGGAAGAGATGAGAGGGGGTGGAGGCTCTTTGGTTTCCAGCCCCATGCTATGGCTGGAGTGCAGTGGTTAGAGCCTTTGGGCTTGTGAAAAGGCCCCTCAGAGGGCTGTTTAGTGTGGGAGGGAAGAAGAGTGGGAGGAAAGACTGCCTGGACAGGCTGAGCAAGATGGGAGCAGAGGTCTCTGGTGGAGTGGAGGGAGGGGTACCGCCTCAAAAGGCCCTGGCCTTGGGTTCCTGAGGATCCTACCCCCACAGCCAGCTCCTGCTACAGCTCTGAGAGAGCCCCCTCCCTAAGGGCCCCAGTCAGAAAAGGCCTAACTTCTCCCAGAGGCCCTGGGGAAGAAAAACACCTGGGCCTGCCCATTAGACCCAGTAATCCTGGCCCCAAGCCAGCCCCAGCCTCAGCCCCAGTCCCCTGGTGCTGAAAGCAGCCAGGAGCAGGGGCCTGACTTGGGTAGAGCAGAGCTTCTTCCTGCCCTCCCCACTGCTCCAACCCCCTCGCTTCAGCCGAGTAGAAGAAATAGGGTCTGGACACAGATCCCCGACTGTGTGTCTGAAACTGAATTAATCCACCTCAGGCAGGGGCCGTGCCTGACTATTAAGTCTGGTCATTAAATTAAACTTAGGAATTGAAACGATTCATGAATAACTCATAATGGTTTGTTGGGAAGCTCCTTAAGCTCTCAGGGAGCTAAGCTTTGCTCTTGTTGTTAAACCATAATTGTTATTATTAATCGTGTTCTTAATAATTACCCGATATTAATTCAAGATAACAACCGTGTGGTGCCAGCCTAGGTGTTCCATGGGATGCACAGAAGTAGTGTCTTTCGGGACTAGACCAGACTGGGCCAAGAACTGATGGAGGGGAGGGAGGAGATGGGACTCAGTAGTACCAGGAAAGATCCAAGAGCACAGGAAGGGGAAGAGAGCAGCCAGCAGCCACAGGGGAGCCGTGGCTGTAGGGCACCAAGGTGGAGGCTGAGCAGCCTCTCCAGCTTCAGAAAGACACAGCCCTAAAGCTGCCTTGAGCTACAATAGGAGGAACCTGGTTAGAAATTCTGTGATTTCAAAGAGAGGGACTGCTATCCTCAATAGGATTGATTATACCAGGAAAGCGGTGAGCTCTCTCTCCTTGGAGATCTGCAAGGAAAGGTCCCACCTTCACACACGTGCACACGCACACACATGTACATGCTCATACCCACGTGCAAAGGCTCACATGCACACACATTCTCGATGCATGCAAGCACCCTTACGGGGCTGCAGCTCTGCAGACACATGGAAGGGACCTGGTAGCTGGTCCAATGCAGCAATTGCCATCCCAGGGTCAGTCAGAACCAAGCCAAGCCTAAGGCTTTTCGGTCTCTGCCACCTCCATTCCCTGCGGTACTGATTGGCATCTGAGAGAAACCTCCTGTCTTCCCCCCCCAACTATGAATCAGGGTTGATGGAGATGTGACCTTGTAATAATAAAGGCAGGTGAGAGAGCAGAGGCTGCGGAGGAATCGGAGCAAGCGCCAACCCTGGGAGAGGTTGAATGGACTTCCAGGGAGAGCAGGAGCACCAGAAGGGCCCTGCCCTGAGAGCAGGAGTCAGGACTGAGAGCTGAGAGAGGGGGGCATGTGGGAAGAGAGGGACAGGCAGGCACCTCACACCCCTCCCACATCTCACTGTGCTTGAAAACCAAACTTCCTGGGGCCTCGGTTTTCTCTCTGTGTGTAGGGACGTGTGTGTCCACATGCACACTGGTACATAGGCATGTAATCACTAGACCTTGAACTCCCAGGGCATAGATTCATACCCCTTTTCCAATGTTTCCCAGGGTAGGGCCTATGACAGAGCTCAGAGCAGAACATCCAGGCTATTTGGTGTCCAACAGTTGGGTTGTCCATGGTCTAGCCAGGCAGATGGGCTGGCCAACCCGATAACCAAGATACCTCCCTCCAGAATAACCCACTTGTCAAATGCCACTGACTATGGCCCCAAAGCCCACCGCCTGCATGACCTATGGGAGGGTACAAGTCCAACTCCTCCCTGAGCCTTTGAAATAACCCCTGTGCAGAGACAGCCCCTGAGAGAGCTGCTTTCTTGTGGGATGGGGGCATCCAGCTCCCTGAGGGACGGCCTTGCATTCGAGATGCACCCAGCACCCTGGCCTCTGTTGCAGATGGGCCAAGCGGGGCCAGATCATCAAGGAGGCCTCTGGGGAGGTGTATAGAACCACTGTGGACTACACATACTTCTCAGAGCCTGTGTCCTGCGAGGTGACCAATGCCCTGGGCAGCACCAACCTCAGCCGCACGGTGGACGTCTATTGTGAGTACAGAAATTGGGAGCTTCTCTGCATGAGCAGAACTGGGTAGTCTCTGGCCGGAGGAACCATGGCTGGATTCATTGCATGCAACATAAACATCATGCTTCCCAAGCGTACAGTGCATTGTACTTTGCAAAAAGCTTCCTTGTCTAGGGTTTCATGCTTATTTTGATCTTCAGAATGACCCAGCTCAGACTGCTATAACAAATTACCACAGTCTGGATGACTTAAACAACAGAAACCAGAGTGCCAGTGTGGTTGGTTCTGGTGAGGGCTCCCTTCCTGGCTTACAAACAGCTGCCTTCTCACCTGTTATCACCTGGCACAGAGAGGGAAAGGGACCAAGCGCTCTTCTGTTCCTTCTTAGTTGTTGTTGTTGTTGTTTATTTATTTTCTCAGTATTGAGGATTGAACCCAAGGGCACTCTACCTCTGAGCTACACCCCCAGACCCATTTTTTTTTTTTTTAATTTTGAGACACAGTCTTACTAGGTTGCCGGGCTGACTTTACGCCTGTGATCCTCCTGCCCCAACCTCCTAAATAGCTGGGAATACAGGTGTGTGCCACAGCACATGGCTTCAAGCACATTTTCTAGGGATGGTACTGCCTACTTCTTGTGGACCTAAGAAAGGCTGAGTGTGGGGGACAGGGGTCTCCTTCTCACTTCCCAATCCCAGACCCCAGGTCCAGCCCAGGTAGAAGGGTAAAGGAATGGGCCCAGTGGATTGAGATGGCCCAATAACCTGCCCTTTCCTTTCCTCCTGTCACAATGCTGGGGGCAGCAGGAGGGTTGCGGGAGCTCCCCAGCCCACCTGACGCCTCTCTTCTTCTTCCTCCCCATCATAGTTGGACCCAGGATGACCACAGAGCCCCAGTCCCTGCTCGTGGATCTGGGCTCTGATGCAGTCTTCAGCTGCGCCTGGATTGGCAACCCGTCCCTCACCATCGTATGGATGAAGCGGGGCTCTGGCGTGGTGAGTCCACCATGCTGACCCCAGGGGACCTCTGGCAGGGTGGGGGCATAGTAGGACAGGAGGGCCCCTCTCACAGTTAGGTGAAGAGAGTCAGCCTCCAAAAGAGGATCCCATAAAGAGGAGAGGGAACCCAGGTGCCCACCTGTACCCATCTCACCCTGAACACATTCAGCTTTTGCAATTTTGCCCTATGGTCAACCTTATAAAAGCAGGTAGTCAGTAATATGGAGTTTGGGGGAAGTCACTTGAAAGACTTTTCAGTTCTCTCCCAGCCCAAAATGTTACCCCTAACCTTGGAGTTACCCTTTGCTTTCTTCCTGGGGTCTTCTTTTGAAATGTATGTATTCTATAGTGTTCATGAGTTTGCCAGATGACCCTCCACAGGAGAGGGAGACAGAAGGAACTAAGCCTCTGAGATGGCCAGTAACTGACCAGAGCCACACGGGTATTAGCTGCCAGAGCCAGGTCTCAATCACTGACCTATCTAATGCCAAAGTCTACTTTCCTGTCATCGCCCCAAACTGTGTCCCAAAGGGATACTGAACCTGACTCAGACAACACAGGTCCAGGACCCTCCACCATTCAGCCACAGGGTAATCTCATCCATGGCCAGCCTGGGAGAGGATGAGCCATTGAAGGTAGAGGATGGTCAGCATCCCCTCTCTCTGGAAAGCTGGGGGTACCCAGCCAGGGAGTCCTCCCTCCACACACTGCCCACAGGGCTGCACCTGGACGTACTGCAGCAGCGTCTCTGTGTAGGTGGGGGCTGCTCTCCACATCCACAGGGCCCAGTCTGCCTACTGCCTTCCCACCTGGGCTTTTACCAGGACACTGTCACCTACTCACTACCAGGCCTGCCTCTCAGCCACCAGGATGAGAGACAAAAAGAGTGAATCCTCGGGCTGGGGATGTGGCTCAAGCGGTGGCGCGCTCGCCTGGCATGTGTGCGGCCCGGGTTCGATCCTCAGCACCACATACAAACAAAGATGTTGTGTCCACCGAAAACTAAAAAATAAATATAAAAAATTCTCTCTAAAAAAAAAAAAAAAAAAAAAACGAAAGAGTGAATCCTCGCCCCCCCCCTTTGTGTCTGACCCTCCCCCCATTTTTCTAGGTTCTCAGCAACGAGAAGACCCTGACACTCAAATCTGTCCGCCAGGAGGATGCTGGGAAGTATGTGTGCCGGGCTGTAGTGCCCCGGGTAGGAGCTGGGGAGCGCGAGGTGACCCTGACTGTCAATGGTAAGACCCCCCAGGAGGGTGGGCTGGGGCGGAGGGTGCACCAGGCATTGCCCCAAAGAGACTGTCACTGGCTCTGGGCCTTGCTACCACCTCCAGCTATGGTCTTTAGTAGTTATGTCTGCCCCTTTTGGAGTCCTGGTCAGAGCCAAGGTGGGAGGTGAAGAAGAACCTGGGGGGTTTTCTGATCACGTCTCTCCTTTTTGTTATGTTTAAAGGGGTCTCATAGTAGCTGATGATTTTTTATCCTGGACAGGAAAAGAGTCAGAGGTCACCCTTGTGACCATATCCCTTGTCTGCCCTTTGATCTTGACCTGGCCATGGGGAGTTTAAAGGCACATCCCCCACTTTTATGGCCAGACTCTTCCCATCACACAGAGCCACTCAGCCGTGGAGAGCTGTCACCACCCCAGGGACCAGGTGTGTAGGGTCCTCTTGAAGGCGAGGAACATGTCTTACTATACACAACGATAATAATGACAGCAGGACAGTGTTGTAATAGTGGGAGTCTGTCAATAGCTATGGTAGAGGGGCAGGATCTTCAGATCAGATCTGGATGCCAATGTGGGTGGCCATGGAGAAGCTGGGACCTAGCCCAGGCCAGATCCAAGAAGGTGTGGTGCCAAAACAGAAACCCCAATGTCCCCACTGAGATGTGTGTTTGGGCTGTGATAAAGCTACCTATTGGAGAGGGTGAGAGACACCAAGGCCATGTCCCTCAGCCACCTCCAAGGGTTTGACCCCATTTCTGGTGCGGTCATGATCCTTTGGGAGACCCCTGCTCCCACCAAAGGCTACCTGGGATCAAAAATCTAAGCCACAGACCCAGCTGTGTAAGCCTCTAGATCTGGCTCCAGACAGGGGCCTGGGAGGGGACTCTCTGAGGGAAATCATCCTGTTGGCTTCATCTCCACCCAGGGAGCTGCCCACTGACAGCCTCATCTAGTCTCCCCCTTTGCTAGAGAACTAAAACCAGCTTGGTGCTTCCTCAGCATCCCCCTCTGTGTCCCCATTAGCCAGCTCCCATTCCAGGTGTATTTCCTTTCCTCTGCCTCCCCAACAGGTATGGCAACCCCAGAGAGAGGGTGAATCTGCCCAGAAACCAGAGCGTTCACAGACCACCTGTCCAGGGCAGAACCCCAGCTCCAGAGCGCTCCAGCCTTCCTGTGTGTCCCCAGGATGCCACCAATAAATTGGCACTGCAGGGCTAAAAATAACAGCATCTGATCGCGCCTCCGTATATCCATGGCAACACAGGCTGCAGCCTTTTCCTGCCGGGCCGGTGTCTGACACTCGGCTCAGTGCACCAGGCCACAGTGAACCAGCCATCTTCCCACTGCCCACTCTGGGGAGGGCGCTGGGGAGTCAGGCTGTCCACGCCTGCTGCCAGCTGCAGTCCACACTCCTGGGACCCTCAGACTCACAAGTGCCTTCCAGGGTCCTGGAGCCAGAGGCTATTAACTGAGCATCCTCATTTCTGGGGAAAAGGGTGAATAAGGAGGGGCTGACATCTTTCTGTCACTTGTAGACATTCAAGCACTTTAATGGAAATTAAAAGAGGTGTTTTTTTGTTTTTGTTTTTGTTTTTGTTTTTTTAAGAGTAGAAATCCCCACCCCAACCTGCACCCTGGGGAACTCAAGCTTTGGGCTGGACACAGCAGCCTGGGCCCTGGCATTCACCTGGGGTTTAATTTTTCCATCTCTCTCTCAACCTCCACGTCTTTCAGCAAGAGCTCCCCTAGGTTGCCAGGCAGAGAAAGGCTGAAGGGATTGAAGTAAGGAAACTGCTGTTTACTTCTGCCAGTCTAGGGCTGCCTGGCACTGGGGCAGGAGGCTGGATGAAGTGGCTCAGGGAGAAGAGCCTGCCAAGCCCCATCAGAAACTGAACCTTCTGTCCCCAGCTTTGGAAAATAGGTGGACGGGTAGTGAAGCCCTCGGACAGGGGCCAGGCATGTGTCAAAGGCATGTGATGGCATAGAAGCATCCAGAATGGAGCTGAGTTCCCATCACAATAAATCCCTGTTCCTGGGCACCTGCAGGCCAGAACCCTTTGGGGAATAAATTGGCACGGATCTCAACTGAGCTTGCTTAAACCAGGTAGCTGCAGGAAGGGGAAGATATTTGCCATTGGCTGACTCCCTCAATCCCATTTTTTTTTTATCCTGGCTTTTGTTTTCACTTAAGGAGCCCATAAATGCATAGGCATTTGCTGATAGTTTTTAGAATCTTGTGAACCCCTCTGGGAATTCGTAGTTCCTGGGAAGTGAAAGGAAAAGATTTTATGGTATCATCACTGTTTAGCCCAGCAGCAAATCAAAGAACCATCCATGTTCCAGAAACATGGAATCTCATCTCTTTAGACCAAAGGCCTCTTGGAGCCAAAGAGATTCAAAGGCAGAAGGCAGGGCTTAGCCCACTCTTACAGCCATCTGAAGGGGGAAGTCCCTGCCCTGAGGTTACCCACCTCTTCCCAAACCCTTTGTATCCTAACCTCAAGAGAAGCCATGGGAGTGGCTCCCAATACCTTTTTTCCCTTGGCTGAGAGCTACTCATGGAAATGCAAATCTGTTTTAATTAAGGTGGCTAATAAACAGCAATTATGTTTGCAGCAATTTTTGTTTTGTTCCCAGCATAATTTTGCACATTCTCCCCATCATTACTCTTATCTGTCTTTCCTAAGACATCACCCCTGAGATGGGGAAGGGAGTTCAACCACACCCCATCCCCCAACCACTTATCCCAGCTAGAAAATTAGCTGAGCAAATGGTTGTAGTAGCTGTTTCTCTTTCCCACTTTCAATGTCAGGTTGGGATCACACAGAAAAGACTTAGGTTAGATAACTGGCAGAACTGGAAAAGAAGCACTATAGAACAAGTTCTGCTTCGGGTGGACTCTCCCTGTTGCCTGATGTGCCAAATGTGACAGGCACTCTCAGAACTTGCCACCCATAAACATGTCAAACCTGCACGCATATTGGATGGGATAATATTGAGGTCAGTTTTAGAGCTGTGGTCTCACTGGGGCCATCTAGGTATGTGTGTGGAGACAAGATTATAAACTACAGGATCTACTGAGACACACATTGGATTAAGATAGTGAACATGGGGCTGGGGATATGGCTCAAGTAACAGCGTACTCGCCTAGCATGTGCAAGACACTGGGTTCGATCCTCAGCACCACATAAAATAAAGATATTGTGTCCACCTAAAGCTAAAAAATAAATATTAAAAAAAAAAAAAAGATTGTGAACAAGGCCAACACATTTCACCTATCCTGGGTGATTTTGGCCCCTGGTAGAGGGACAGCACCCTTTTTCTTCCTTCGGAGGAACCTGGCCGAATACAGCCAGTTTGTTAGGCAAGAGCGCCCTCTACTGGAGAATTGAGAAATGGCTTGAACTCCAACAGCTGCCTGGGCGGGAGACATTCATTAGGGCTGTTTTCCTTCATCATGACGCCTGCCCCCATTGTGGAGCTTCCCAGGTTCACCACCTCCTTCCTAAAGCTTTCCCAGAGCGCCAGATAGAATTATTCTCTCTCCCCTGAAGTCGGTTGGCAGTTTATCTGCACTGCTTCTGTGCTATGAACGCTCACCACCTTTTATTACAGTTATTTATGTCTTCTGGGGATTCTGACTTAGAAGCATTCACTCATGATCCCTTGAGAGGTTTACAACTTAATGCCTAATTTATCTTCAAGTCGCCTACCTTGCACTCTACCTTGCACATGTGAGCCTTCCGTAAATGTTTGCTGAATGCTTGGATTAATGAATACACTTTTGAACCCACCACAGAGGGTGCCAGCTGGAGACTTGCCCTTCCTGGATCCCTAATGTGTTGCTGTCTCCCCAACAGGACCCCCCATCATCTCCAGCACCCAGACCCAGCATGCCCTCCACGGTGAGAAAGGCCAGATCAAATGCTTCATCCGGAGCACACCGCCACCAGACAGAATAGTGAGTGCTCCAGGGAACAGGGCAGGCCTGGCTCCCCCACCCCCAGAAGCCCAGGGGTCACCTCTGCCAAGAGCCCAGCAGTCAGCCAGTGGGGGCATACCTCCCAGACTCACTTTCCTCAAGGAAAATCATACCTACCTTGTCTCTCTTGGGAACCCATCCTGAGAACAATTACAGGCAACCTCCTTTCTTGGATCAGGAGTGTTCCCAGGATGTGTCTGCCATTTGGCTGAGCTCAGGGTTAATGATTCTAACCAAATCTGCATCCTGGGGAAGAGGGGAAAGATGAATGATTTCTTCTATTTCCTGGGTTCAAGGCCAGTCTGGCAAAATCATAAGCTGAGTGGAGTTTACAGTTGGCTACTGCTTTCTGTGCCTCCCAGAGCCCTTCTCTAATAGAGTCTCTTCTGCCCTTAATGGCAACAGGGAACCCCTCATCCTGCACCATAAGTGCTCCCCTCTGAAATGACTGATCCATTCTTCCCTTCCTCCAGCTGTACCCTGAAAGACAGTCAAGGCACCCTGTGAACTGTTGCCCACCCTTGCTCCCACTCCCAGGTGTTTGCATTTTTTTAAAGAGAGGGTCTTGCACCCAAATCCATCTGAAATTGGCAGAAGCTCAGGCATGAAAGTAATGAAAAGAGAGCACTCGGTAGCACAATTGGGGAAAAGATATTATTTCAGCAATCCCCAATGCCTAGGAGAGTCCTGCTCTAAGACTGCCCAGGGTCAACTCCACAGGGAAGTCCCTCCTTTCCACAGGGCAGCAGTGCCTGGGGGTGGTGTCGGGTGGGGCCAGGTGCTGAGCTTGTGAGAGCCTGTGTATGCCTGAGACATCAGTCTGTGCAAATAGTAACTGTCATCTTAGTAAACTAAGATTTTATTAGAATGTTATTGCTCTTACACATTTTCTCAGGCATTTGGTTCATTCATTGTTTGAAAGATTCACCAAAAGATTGTAAAAACTCACACATTGAACTAATACCTATGCCTCTCCCTTCACTTCACTTTTTAATTTTTAAAAAATATATAAATGTAAGCCCTCACATCTATAATCCCAGTTATTCAGAAAGCTAAGGCAGGAGGATCACAAGTTTGAGGCCACTTACTGAGACCCTGGGGCAACTTACTGAGAGCCTGTTTCAAAACAAAATACGAAAGTGCTGGGGGTGTAGCTTACTGGTAGATTCCCAGACTTACCTAGCATGTGAGAGGCTCTGGGTTCGATCCCCAGCACCACACACACATAATTCATAAATATAACACATGCCCCTTGTAAAACATCCCATCCAATCACCCTTGAGCATTTCCACACCATCGTTCTCTCACAGATACCTAACTGTAAGCTAGTGATTCTCAAGTGGCAATTTGTCCCCCAGGGGATATTTGGCAGCATCTGGAGACATTTTTGGTTGTCACAACTTTGAAGGTTAATGCTGGTGTCTTAGTGAGTAGAAGCCAGGGCATCTGTGAACAGCCTGCCGAGCACAGGGCAGCCCCACCACTAAGAAGAGGTTGGTCCAGAGTTTGAAAAGCCCTGCTCCAGCTCACCTGGATGGAGCCTCTGGGCACTAACTGGCATGACTTGAGTTCCCATGAACACTGCGAGCCGTTATGTGCAAGAGACTTACAAGTTGAGGTGCTTGCAATGTTCATGTAATGACTCTGAAAACAATTAAATTATCTTCCCTGTAAACTTTTGAAAAAGCCAATTCACAACACTAGATGAATCATTCTGGGCTACCTCAGGCTGAGTGAGTCAGCAGCACGGCACAGGGTGCCCATGAGGAGGTCCACATGGGAGAAAGACACACACAGGGCTCAGCTTGTCACCATAAGAGTCCCTCTTTGCCAGAAAATGTTCCAAATGCAGTTGTGCATAAGGCCCTCCTTGGAAGGAAATGGCCTCTGAGATGGCCCTAACTTCTGTGTGTACATGCGTATATGTGTTTGTGATGTGTATACATGTATATGTGTATAGTGTGCTATATATGCATGTATATATGTGTGAATATATGCTGTGTGTGTAGTGTATATACATGTATGTACACATATATGTGTATAGTGCAGTGTGTATGCAATGTGTTTGTAGTGTGACACGCACATGTACCACCTGTATATATACATATTGGTGATGTGCCTGTATGTGTGTGTTGTGATGTTTATATGTGTTTCAGTATGTGCAGGTGTGGATGCATGTTTGTGGTGTATGGTACATGTGTGTACCATGATGTGGGTGGTATGTTATGTGTATACATGCATGGTGATGTGCGATGGTGTGCACTGTTTTATGTATGTGATGTGTGTGCAAGTATTCATGTGTACACATATTGGTAGTGTGTGGCAGTAAGCATGAACTTGAGCCTGGCCGTGTCAGTGCCTGGGGTGGGGAGGTGGCATTGAGGTCCTGGCATGGGCAGCCTATAGGGGTCTCCTACTAACTCTGGGCACCCTGGCAGGCCTGGTCCTGGAAGGAGAATGTGCTGGAGTCGGGGACGTCTGGGCGCTACACAGTGGAGACGGTCAGCACGGAGGAGGGTGTCATCTCCACCCTGACCATCAGCAACATTGTCCGGGCGGACTTCCAAACCATCTATAACTGCACCGCCTGGAACAGCTTTGGCTCTGACACCGAGATCATCCGGCTCAAGGAGCAAGGTGAGGGCCACCAGGGTCACCAGAGCAACTTGGGGACCAGCAGGGTGCAAGGCAGGTCCGAGAACCAGTCACAGCATTCTTTACCTGCCACACAGCCCTGGCTGGCTCCTCTCTGAGGCAAGGGGCACCAGCCCCATCAGGAAGCCAGAAGGGGAAGAAATTTCTGGGAGTGGCAGAATACTTCAGGGAAAGGTGACCACAGAACAAGCTGGGCTAACCAGTCCTGTTGAGATGCCCAGAAGCTTCCAAAGGCCCTGACCTCTACACCCTCTGCCCTTCCTTGTAGGCGCTGGCCTGATGCCAAAGTGCCCTTATGATAGGGTAGAAGTCCTGCAGGGGGTGCCAAGCTAAAACTAGGGGGTGGTGCCTGAGGGTCCAGATCCCTGGTGTGGGGAGGCAGGACCCAGACCATCAGCAGTTCCAGGGGTAGAGACGTGGACCACAGAGCTATAAAAGGAAGACTGGGCAAAAGGGTGCAGAACAGCCAGGTTGGCATGAAGGGAGGAAAAAGAGTCCCCCACTGTGACCCCAGGCATAGACTGTCCCAGCTCCTTGTCAGACAGGTGCTAAGAACTCCAGTCTCTGCTCAAAGTTCCTGGGCACCAATTACCAGGTGGAGAACCTCAGAGGGCCACTGCGGGCTGGTTGCAGAGAAGCTCCACATGCAGCCAGCAGCGCTCCTGCTCCTGAAATGGGCTTGGAACTTGCCCCTGGGCCAGTCAGAGCTCAGCCAGGGAGTTCCAGGGATGGTGTTCAGCCAGGTTGGGCCTCCCCAAAAAAGATTCAGGGCCAAGCAGGTGGTCCCAGCTGAGCCCCTGAGGCCTCTAGGGATCACATGGCGATTGCACCTAAGGGTCACATCTCAGAGTGTCTCCCACCACCTCTACCTTAATAGGAGCTGCTTTGCATAACGCTTTGCACATAATTTGCATAATATCATCCACCTGTCATCCTAACCCTCCTGGCCCCCTGTTGCCTACCCTCCTTGTCTTCCCCTCGGTGCCCCACCCCCGTGCCCTCCCCTTGGTGTTTTCACCCACCCTCACACCCCCTCCCAGGCTTGACTTTTCTCTCTCCACCCCCCTCTGGAGTGTCCAAGTCAGTCTGAATGAACTCCAAGTTCAGTCGGGCGAGCCTGGATCTCTGGGGCAGTCCAGGGATGTGATGGAGGAGGGAGCCCCCCTTGCCCCAGCCCCCTCCAGGTGGCCAATCCCCACCACCCCACCCTGGCCAGCCAGGCCCTGGCTATGGACGCTTGCTTTATTTCCAAACAGGTTCGGAAATGAAGTCGGGAGCCGGGCTGGAAGCAGGTACGGAAGGAGATGTTGAGAACTTCCCTGGGATGGGGGAGGGACTTCTTGGCTAGTGGGGGAGGGGACTGACATGGGGTAGGGAGGCCTTTGCAGGCCACTAACATCCCTGCCCTCCCTACATGGAGGGCTTAGTGCAGTCAGAACAGCGGGAGAGGGCCTCCCAGCCAACTGGGGTCTAGGGACCCCAGAGACCTGTCTCCTGTCTGCTGCCATGGCCCCAGGGCTCCTTCCTCCCCAGGACACTGGCTCCGCTCCTGTCCCTTCCATTCCTTCCTTCCCTTCTCTTCACAAGCCCCAGCCCCTGACCCCCTGTATTTCCAAGCTTCCCCGACTTCTCCCCCATTGCCTCCCAGGAAGCCTGCCTCCCAACCCCTGCTGCAGCTTGCTTAACCCTGCTTGCTGGCATTCCTTCCCCCCCCCCCCCCCCCGTGAAGTGTCATCTCACCACCAGGCCGAGGCTGCTGGGCAATGCACACACCCAGCCCCCACACCCCCTGCATCTGCAGCAGAGTGGTCATCAGACTCCTTAGACCTAGTTGCTCTGTCTAGACACTTGTGTACACACATACATACACACACAACCAGGACAGGGTAAATCAGACTCCACAGGGCGAAATAAGTTCTCACCAAGGACTCAGGGGGTCTTCTGTCTCAGTTTTCTGCCCATACTGGCCCCTGGCCCATGTTACCCCTCCAGGTGGGCCCACATACCTCTCCTCTCTGGGCACAATCCAGGGCACGGCCAGCTCACAGCCAACCCATGCAGCACACACAGAGCTGGCCCCTGCTCTACTATCTGGACTCCCTCACCTCTGGTAGCTCCATCCTGTCTCCATTCCATGTCTGTCTGTTCGCACTCATCTGGAGTTTTCTGACACTTTCTTCCCATGGTGTCTGAGACTCCTCATGCCCAGTCTCCCTCCTTGGATGGAGTCGAGGCTGAGGGAGGGCAGCTTCCCCTCCCAACTCCTTGAGGAGAGAGAGGACCTGCCTGCCCAGGCTGCCTAGGCCAGACCTCCGGAGGCCAGGCAAGGAAGAAACACCAGGAAGAGGAAGGGATGCCACCCAGAGCCCTCCCCCACCCAGGCCCCCTCCTCCTCCACCCTTGCCCACCTGCTTGGAAACAGTTCTCCAACCAAGATGGCAGCTCCCTCACCCTGGAGCAGCTGCTAACTACTCCAGGAAACACGGATTCAAGAATGCCACTAGTCAGAAAGGACCCTAGATACTGCTGCCCCGGCTCTGTGGATTTACAGATGAGAATCCGAGTCCGGGGATGTGAGGACAAGTCATGACCTGGCTCTGAGTTCAGCTGAGACAAGCCCTGAGTTTTTCCAAGAAAGTTTACTAGGAATCAGAGGACAAACAAATCAAACCCCAATTTATAAATTTCAAAAGCAGAGAACCAATGAGTTGTCAAAGCAGTTTTCCTTTCCTAATGGAATTAAACCAAGAGACAGTAGCATTTGTTTGTCAAAGCAAACTCCCTGAGGTCATGTCCCTTTCCTCGTTCCTGACTGTTAAGAGCAACCCAGATACTTCCCTTTCCAACCTGAGTGTTTGCTGTCCCCACTTCCTGCTGGTCACGTCCTCTGTCACTTCTGCAGTGGTCTCGGCCACCCATAGGTAGATAACACATGGGTTAGTGTGCAGGTCCAGGGTGGCAAAGGAATGGACCAGCTTAATCACACGCTGCCAACCAAGAGGCACCAGCTCCTGCGGGTTGGTGTCCCCACCACCTCCCACACCCTTCCAGCAGTGCCTTAGGGACCCAGGTGTGAGGATTTGTTCATCTCATCCTATCAAGAAAACACCCAGGGGTGAGGGCGGTAGAGTATTAACCGAGCATGCGTGTGCCCTGGGGTCCATCCCCAGCACCATGGTAGGTGGACCACGGTCCAGAGCAAACACCACACTGTCACAAAGTCTATCCACACTGATGAAGGTGGGGAGGGGGGCGATGAGGCTCAGTCTTTCAGAGGAGCGTGCTTCTCCTTAAGGTTGTGATCTGCTATAGTCACCCCTTCCTGAACAACAACAGGAACAAACACTGGCATTAGGGCTGGGTGCCGGGCCCTGCTCCAAGGCCTTCCTACACAGTCCTTCATCTCAGCCCCGCAATAACCTTCTGAGGCCAGCACTATTATTACCCCCCTTTTGCAGACAAGAGAAGTAGAGTTAGCTTGGAAGAACTAATGGATCCAGGACTCCAGCAGCCAGCAGTCTGGGCTGGACAGTACATGTTAAGATTTGGAGGATGCCATGTGACACAGTGGACCGAGCTGGATGGGATGGGGGCAATAGGAGGAGACCTGGATTTACCTTGGCTCTACTGCAGCTGTGTGTCTTTGACCACATCACTTGACTTTTTGGGGGGCTCAGTACCTCTGTCTGCAAATGGAAACCTTGGATTCAGTGAGCCCCAAGGTCACCGGCCCCAACACTCTCGAGTTCTATTCCTGATGGTCATTTGGGGGTTCCAAATCGTGTGTTCAGGCCACATATCAGTCATAGAAGGGCCAGGGCTGTCTGGTAGTGCAACCCCTCTTCACCCCCCCCCCATCCCCACAGCTGGGCCAGGGGAGAGACTGCAGGCAGGGACTGGGGGCTGGCCTAGCTGGGGTTCCCAATGCTCTCACACTGCAACAGGTGCCAGGTGCTCAGAGAGCTGGAGGAGCAGGCCGGTCAAGGGAAAAGGTCATTTCTCCTTAGAGAAGTGGGGTAGGGAACTCTGATCCTGTCCCCCTGGCTCCTGAGATATGGACACCTGGGGGCTCCAACCCATGATGCCCCGCAGGCCCTGAGGGGAGGCTGCCTCCAACCTCAAAACTAACAGCTGGGTGTCTGCACGTACCCTCCATGTACCTGGGGAAAGGAAGAGAAGGAAGGAACAAACTGAACAAACAAGGGCTGTGACCATAGTCATTTTTCAAAGAAAAACCAGGACTTCTGACTCACCAGCCACCACATGACAAATTCCTTGTTTAATGCCAAAGAACAATAAATCAAGCCAGCCTCACCCTGTATTTTCAGTGTTCCTCTCCCCCGCCCTCCCTTCTCTGTGTCTGCTCCAGCGTTTGTCCCTCCTTCCTGTTCCTCCACGCTCTCCCTCCACTTTGTGTCCTCCACCCCCATCTCCACAGTCCCACCCAGAGCTGACTCTGGGGGGACTCTGCCTGTGCCTTTCCAGGCCCCACAAAGGTATTACCCAGAAGGGCCCATGTGGCAGTGGTCTGGCCCCAGCTTGACAGGGGCTGCACGGAAGGGGACTGGGTGAGGTCCTGGGGGGACAGTGTCCTGCCCCCCGTCCCTCATCAGCCGTGCCTGCTTCTCTCCCACAGAGTCTGTGCCGATGGCCGTCATCATCGGGGTGGCCGTAGGAGCTGGTGTGGCCTTCCTCGTCCTAATGGCAACCATTGTGGCCTTCTGCTGTGCCCGTTCCCAGAGAAGTACGGGAGGGAGACCCGGGATCTCAGGGAGGGGGACAGAGAAAAAGGCCAGGCTTAGACTTCCCCGGAGAGCAAGTAAGCAGGAGTGCAATGAACCGGGGCCCTAACAGTGCTGTGAGCTCCTGGGGCAGGGATGGGTCTGATGTGGTCATTTCACTTGCAGTGCCTTGTGGGGTGTCTGCACCCAGTGGGCATGCAGCTGAGGTTGAACTGCACTAGACTGACCTTCATCCAGCAAGGAAGGCAGCCAACAATTTGGGTTGGACAAATATGTCACTCTCATCACGGAGAGTATACAGATCCAGGGGAAAGAAGTGGCTTGCTCTGCCAGGGCTGCAAATTTAACCTGAAAAGCCAGTCACCTACCCAGGGGGGAAAAAAACATTCAAGGAATTGCTCTGAAGAATCCTCTGCACCCAGATCTCCACACTGGGCTTAGCTCTGAAGTTGTGTGACTGACAGACAGGTGCAAGGGGAAGACAGAATGGCAGAAGTGAAGGCAGTAAAGGTGCAGGCCCTAGTTCCGCCTCTTCCTCCATGTGGTTCAGGGAAAACCACACCTATTCCAGGCCTCACTTTCCTCATTTGTGATATTAAGGGGTTGGATGACTGAAGTTTTATGACCCTACTTGGCTCTAAACTTCGATGAGCAGAAAGCACAAAGTGAATCACCAATATTATAAGTCTGCTCCTTCCACCACTCAGCCCTTACATGTTGGAAGGAATCCAGGGTTCCCCTTACATTTTCTCCAGTCTAGCTAAGCAGCCCTAGTTCCTATGATTACCCACAATTATGCCCTCTCAGGACCTCTTTTACTGCCTTCCAATAGAAATTATAGAAGAATATATTTTAGCAAGAATTTTCTCAGAAAGCTCTCCAGCTAGAAACAGGCTACCTCTTGTAGAAAGAGTAAAGTTTCCATCATGGAAGCTTCAACAGGAAAAGCTGGACCCCTGTGTGTTTGTTTCTGTTCTGGGTGAGGGGTTGGCTATGAGATCTTAAGGTCCATTCTGACACTAAGTCATGGTTCTATGAATGGAGAGAACAGAGCCTGGTAGAGTGGGTCAGAGAAGCTTCTAGAAGGAAGTAAGGATCAGTAAGGTGGATGATGGATGAGGACCACCTCTCCAGCCAAGGGAAAATGCCTGAGGTGCATGTATCAGGGAGCCAGGCGGCCCGTGTGTGGCTGGCCTCTCCGAGAGGCCCACATAGTCCACAGCATATCCACACAGATGTTCTATGGGCAGGGGGTGGGGGGTGGGGGCTGGTGAAGCTGCTGAGTTCAGGGGTTGAAGGGAGGGTAAATCCTGCAGGGTGGTGGGGTGAAGGGTGGCATCAGGCAATTGTGGGGGAGCATGACATCTCGGGCCTTGATCCCTGAGGGTGAGAACTGAATTTGTCGCCTACACTTTCCTATTTTATGTCCAGACCTGAAAGGTGTTGTGTCAGCCAAAAACGATATCCGAGTGGAGATTGTCCACAAGGAGCCTGCCTCCGGTCGGGAGGCGGAAGAGCACTCCACCATCAAGCAGCTGATGGTAAGAATGCTGCCCATTCCCCACCATACCCTGTGACCATGTCCCCAGAAGGTCCTGGGACTGGAGGCTTCTCAATGTCCTTGACACTTCTGAGAAGCAGAGCATCAGTCGAGATGCTCTACAACAGACCAGGCACACAGTCTCAACCAACAAACATTTATTTGTGGGCCTGTTGTACTGTGCCTGGTGACCTGGGAGACTTGAAGACATCTAAGGTACAGTCCCTGCCCGCAGAGAGCCTGACCACTCAGCAGGGAGAGTCCATAGGCTTAAATTGCCATAGTACATTGCTATATATAATTCCACACACATAGATATAATAGATACTCAGTACATTCCTCTCCTCTCTCCTTCCCCCAAAACTTGTCCGTAAGAAGCATAGGTTCCTCTTTGGGAACTGGATTGCCCACCAGAAGCAAACTCAGAACCTCTCCGGTGATATAAAGCCTGCTGTACCTCTTCTTGATCCCTCTTCATGACTCAGAATCCACCTTACTGTCCAGGCAGAAGCCTAGACAACTGTGTTGGTCAGCTTTTCATTACTGTGACAAAATATCTGAGAAAAACAACTTGAAGGAGGAAAGATGTATTTTGGCTCATTATTTCAGTCCATGGTTAATGGCTCCAATGTTTCTGGGACTGGGGTGAGACAGAGCATCATGGCAGAAGAACATGGCAAAGCAGCATTTGGAGCAAAACTGCTCACTTCAGGGCAGCTAGGAAGCAGAGAGAGAGCAAGGAAGTGGTCAGGGGTAAGATAGACCCTTCAAAGGCACACCTCCAATGGTACACTTCCTCCAAGGTGCCACCTTCTACAGTTTCTACCACCTCCCAGTAATGCCATCAAATTCTGAATCTGTCATTGGATTAATCCACTGTTGAGGTTAGAACCCAAAACCCCACCTCTGAACATTGTTGCACTGAGGAGCAAGCCTTCGATACACGAACCTCATAGTAATGAGGGTTGTTACCTAGGTCAGGAGATGAAAGGCATGAGGGGATGAAGGTCTCCCCAAGGGGAAGCTAGCCACAGGGCCCTCAGCAAGTCCCTTCTGCTAAATACCCCGCTACTCTTACCAAGATACCCAGTGAACCCCACTCTTTGCTGAGGGTATAGAATTGTCTGAGACAGAGAGAATATTTCAATCGGAGGGAACTCAAAGGCCCATTCGGGAAGAAGGATTCCAGATCCAAACTATAACAACTATGCTAGAAACTTGAGGTGCATATTGTCATGGTAGGAATGTGCTGGAGTAGCAACAGCAGAGCAAGGGGTAAAGAGCTTCAGTGTCCTCATCTATGAAATGGGCATAAGATACAGGGCCATGGTGAGGCCCTGAAGAGCTCAGAGCCCATGAATCAGTACAGTTGTTCCTTGGTATCTATGGGGATTGGTTCCAGGACCCCCTAATGATACCAAAATCTTAAGATGCTCAAGTCTCTTACATAAAATTGTGTAGTGTTTGCATATAATGTGCCCAATCCTCCCATATACTTTATTTTCATTTATCCATTTATATGTTTGTTTGTTTTGCAATAGTGGGGATTGAACCCAGAGGCACTCTACTACTGAGCTATGTTGCCAGCATTTTTTTTTCAATTTAAAAAAAATAGTCTTACTAAGGCACACCCCCAATGGTACACTTCTAAGTTACTAAGTGTCTTACTAAGTTTCTGAGGCTGGACTTGAACTTTCGATCCTCTTGCCTCCCAAATTGCTGGGATTACAGGCGGGACCAGCCTCCTCCCATATGAGTTAAATACCTAATACAATACAATGTAAATACTATGCAAATAGTTGTTACATAGTGTTGTTTAGGGAATAAAGACAACAAAACAGTCTGTACACAGAACTTTCTTCCCAAGTGTTTTTGATCCTCAGTTTGTAGAATCCACAGTGCAGAACCTGGGGATACAGACAGCTTACAGTGAATGCTCAGTAAATGTTAGTTACTTGTGTTGCTCTAAAATCACCCACTAGATGGTGAGCAACTACTATCTTGTTCATCCCTGGCAGGGGCTCACAAATGTTTATTGAATTGAACCGACTTTTCCCTCTGCTACTCTTTCTCTATCCAATTGATTTTTAGGGACTGTCAATTCCACCTCAAAAAATGGTCTCAAACGTGTGTCCCGCCTCTCCTGAGCTGTCACTTCCTTATCTCAGGCCTCATCCTCACTCCCCTGCAGAAGCCTCCTAATTGATTTTAGCATTTGCCACTTTTCTCAACCTATCCTCCAGAGCCCTATCAAAGGGTTCTTCCAGAATGCAAATCTGATCTCCTGATTATCTTACTTCAATCCCTCATTGGCTCCATGTCTACTGGATAAAGTCCAGCTGCCCAGCATGTCATCAGACCCTTCCTGCAAGGCAGCTGCCAATCTTTCTAGCTCCATCTCCTGGCCAACCACATCTGGCTTTCCAGACACACCAAAGAGCTTGTGATTCCTGGTCTTGGAGTCTTTTATACCTGGAAGGCCTATGCACAATCCTGTTGACTTTTTTTTTTTCTTTGAATTTTACATTCTCTTACAAGAATCAGCTCAAATGTCATCAACTCCATGATATTCTGTGTTTGCTGGCCCCCTGCCCCACTGATGGTGAGCTACACACCCTCTACTCTTCCCAAACACTCTGTGCGTGTCTCTTCCATAGTGCATTGTTCTAATTACACCTTACCCCACCACCAATTATCCCTGAACTCCTCAAGGACAAAGGTTATGTTCTGAGTCTACACTTGTCTATTCCCCCCAGGGGCTAACTTAGCACCTCACTTAACAGAGTGTTTAATTTACAAGGAAAGGAAACCACAGCCTAGACTTGAGTAGGAACCAATGTCTCTGTAGTTAAGCTTCATGGATCTATCCTTCCTGAATGGGCCATTGAATTCCCTCCATTGGAACATTCTGTCTCAGACAATTCCACATCCTCAGAAAACAGTAGGGGTTGCTCAGTATCTCAGTAACACCAAGGGGGTGTTTGGCAGAAGGGACTTGCTGAGGCTCTGCCGCTAGATTGCCCTGGGGGAAATCTCATTCTTCCTTCCTTTCACCTCTTGACCTTGGAAACAGCCCCATCATCCAGGGGAGGTAGGTTTAGAAGTTGAGTGCAGTGGGAAACAACTCTAATCCAGATAGAGCTGGAGCATTTATTGCAAAATGGAGGGTAAAAAGTAGTAGTAGTAATAGTGAGGCAGTAACAAGATGGAAGCACATTGGCTGGTTCTGTGGATTTCAGAAGGAGAGGAGGAAGTTCCTGCAAGAGAGAAGGAACTTCCTGCTGAGAGATCATGTGGGAACCTGGCCTAGACCATGGACTTAGCAGAAGCGATACTTGGGAGGTATCAGTTGTGTCACAAGTGAGGCATCACTGTGGTTATTCAGATTACTGCAAACACCCACTGTGTGCAAGTATGCTCTGTTTTTCATATGTCTAATGACTATTCTCAGTGATTGAGATCTAAGCTGCTTCATTCAGTCATTCAACATAAATCATGATATTTGGAACAGCCCTACCGTTTATCTGGCACTGTGCTATGCGGTGGTGAATCCAAGAATTAATATATTCCATTCCAAAAAGTCTTCTGGTCAATGACCACAATATGCAAGAAATTGGACCAGATGTGGATGGAACCCGAACAGAGCAAGAAGTGGTCCTCCATCTTAAGTGTTTTGATATCTGTTAAGGAAGACAACTTTCCAGTGCATCTAAATCACTGCTATGAATAACAGATGTGGCCAGCTTTCTATTGCTATGACAAAATACCTGAGAAAATTGACTTTAAAGAGAGGAAAGGTTTATTTTAGGCCACAGTTCCAGTTTCAGAGGTATTACTCCATGGTTGCTTGGACCTGTTGCCTTTGGACTTGTGGTGAGGCAGAAGAATATCATGGCAGATACACATGGCATAGGAAAGCAGCTCACCTCATGACAACCAGAAACAGAATGAAGAGAGAGGCCAGGTGCAGTGGAACATGCCTATAATCCCAGCTACTTGGGAAGCTGAGGCAGTATCATAGCAAGTTCGAGGACAGCTGGACAACGTAGAAAGACCCTGTCTTGGGCTGGCGTTGCCGCTCGGTGGTAGAGTGCTTGGCTAACATATGTAAGGCACTGGGTTCCATTCCCAGCACCACATATAAGTAAATGAATAAAATACAGGTTCATTAACATCTAAAAAATATTTTTAAAAGAAAGAAAGACCCTGTCTTAAAATTTAAGAGAGAGAGAGAGAGCGCAAAGAAAAATAGGGCTGGAGATGTCGCTCATTGATACAGTATTTGGTTGGCATACATGAGGCCATGGGTTCAATCCCCAAAACTAGGGAAGGAAGGAAGGAAAAAAGAAGAGAGGAGGGCCCAAGATCCTGACCTCCCTTCAAGCGCATGCCCCCAGTGGCCTTACTTCTTTCCACTAGGTTTCACCTCCTAAAGTTCCACCACCTCCCAACAGCAACACAGGCTGAGGACCAGCCTTCAACATGTGGCCTTTGGGGGACACTTGAGATCAAAACCATAACACCAACGTTGCCAACACCTCACATGTAATGATTCTCTGTGGTTCCTTCTTAAGGCCTTCATTCAGCCCTAGCACTGGTTGACGAATTGCCCTAAAGAGAGGGAACTATGCCCTGTATTTGATGTTCTGTAATTATGTATTTCCAGATCCAACACCCTGATGAGCAGGGCCATATATTAACGTGTCTTCATCAGTGTATCCCTGGACCTTAGCACAGTGTCTGGCTAATAAATTGCTCAATGAATTAAATTGAATCAGCCAAGGACAATCCCTGAAGGAGATGATGACCTAGCCCAGCTGCAGACAGCGACACTTAGGGTCCTGCCCCCTGCTTCACCTCCCCTACCCTTCCTGCCTCTCTGCCTCAAGGAAGAGGATTCCAGGAGTAGGAATGAGGCATAGGATCTCATCCCCAATCCTTCACCTGCCTTCTGTGGTCCACGCAGGGAGGGGCATAGAGGAGGTGAAGCATATGTGATAATCTTTTGAGTTCATTTCCCCATCTTTTCCTTGGAGGAGGTGGAGTTGAGCCCACCTCCTATGCACTGAGATGTCATTTCTTGGATTATAGATGGAACGGGGTGAATTCCAACAAGACTCGGTACTGAAGCAGCTGGAAGTCCTCAAAGAAGAGGAAAAGGAGTTTCAGAACCTGAAGGTGAGAATGACCACAGGTTCTAAGAGGCAGCCATGGAATCTGTTCTTCAGCTTTGATGGCCCCAGCCCCAGTCCCTACAAAGAATGACAGCCAGGAGAAGGGAAGGGCCAGAAGCCAGCCTGGGGACAGGTCTGTAGCCAATCCCTAAACTGGGGACTCCCTGCTGAAGGCACCCGCTCTCTCCACCCCAACGTGGAAGAGACTGAGAGTTAAGACTCCTCGAATTCACCTCTCCCCCTGCTCCTCACAATTAGATTTTAAAATCCGTTATCCCTGTTCTGGACAAACACAAACAACAATTAAAGTCTCATTTTCAAGTTTTCTTGAAACAGAAAATAAATAAATAAAAAGAAAAGAAAATAATCTTGCAGTGCCCTAACATAAACCCTGGAAGGTGGTGGCAGAGGTAATCAGAGGCCACTCAGGAGGTGTCCAGTTCTGGGGTCCTCAGCTCCTTCCCTTCAAGAACCTGCCAGCCCTCTCCTGGCATCCAGCTTCACTGCCTTCCTGGGTCTCCGGTTGGGTGTCCTTCTGCCTGCCTCCAGGCCTCCCCAGTGGCTTCCTTCCTCCTCCTCACCCCTCCCTGGGCAAGGTAGGGCTGGCTGGTTTTAGATCCCCCCACCGTGTCCAGCAAAGGCTTCCCCAACGATGCGCCTCTCGCTCTCACCCACTCAGGACCCCACTAATGGCTACTACAGTGTCAACACCTTCAAAGAGCACCACTCGACCCCGACCATCTCCCTGTCCAGCTGCCAGCCGGACCTGCGCCCCGCAGGCAAGCAGCGTGTGCCCACGGGCATGTCCTTCACCAACATCTACAGCACCCTGAGCGGCCAGAGCCGCCTCTACGACTACGGGCAGAGGTTCGTGCTGGGAATGGGCAGCTCCTCCATCGAGCTTTGTGAGCGGGAGTTCCAGAGGGGCTCCCTCAGCGATAGCAGTTCCTTCCTGGACACACAGTGTGACAGCAGCGTCAGCAGCAGCGGCAAGCAGGACGGCTACGTGCAGTTTGACAAGGCCAGCAAGGCCTCCGCCTCCTCTTCCCACCACTCCCAGTCCTCTTCCCAGAACTCCGACCCCAGTCGACCCCTGCAGCGGCGGATGCAGACTCACGTCTGAGGATCACACACCGTGGGCGGGGACAGGCCAGGGAAGAGGGCAGGGCATGTTCTGGTTCTCCAGGGACTAGGGCTACTTTGCAGAGGACCCCGGAACTGGACACCTCCAGGATGGCCTTTGAGCACCTCTGCCAACACCTTCCTGTGAAACTCTGATCAAGCACAAATCTGGGTCCCCAGCAGCAGCCTGCCAGAGGCAGCAGGTGGGGAAATGGATGGAGGATGCAGCTGATGTGCTTGGTGCTAGACACCTTTGTCCCCAGCCCTTTCCTGGAGGCCCCTCTACCACCTCCTCCCACAGGCACTAGTGGCAGCTATAAATTTGCTTTCATGAAACTGCCGTCCACTCTCTGGTGTCCCCTGGGATTTCCCCCTTGCTGCCCATAAGCCTTCCCTGTGCCTGTGCTCCTATACAGCCCTGGGGAGAAAAGGGGAGTTCTTCTCCGCACCAAGCTGCTCCAGAGACCGCAGCTCCCTGCACTGCTCCCAGCCCACGCCTCAGAGACTTGAGAAGCCAGAAATGGCCCTGGCCAAAAGAGCACACCACCTGGGAACCTGGCTCCAATTTGTTTGGTGTTTTGTGTCCATACTCTTGCAATTCTGTCCTTGGACTTGATGCCTCTGAACTCGGAGGTGGGACTGGCCCAATCAGAGCCTGGTGTCCTGTGGGGAGGGAGACTGTGAAGCCTGGGGAATACCGTACCCCTCTCCAGACTGCGGGATTCAGAGCCTCCCCTGCCCCCTGCTTTATGTACTCCCCACCTCCCCACAGCACAATCAGAATTAATATAAGGAGTGAGAGTTGGTCTGGTCAGGGTTCTTTGAACAGTCAATGGAGAGTGTTTCCTGGGTGGTGTTGGTTTGAGGGGGCTGGAGATCAGGTCCCGAAGAGGATGAGACTCTCCTTCTCTGCTGATGAACACCAGGAACAAAGATCCTGTCTCCAGTAAGACTCCATGGGCAAGAGGGAAAGTTCATCTGTGCCTCTCCTCTCCCCCCATTCACCATCTGAAAATAAATGTTAGGGCCATTACCCCAGCAAATCCATTCTGTTCTTTTTTTTTTTTTTCCTGCAGAGTTACAGAAAGATCCCAAGGGCTCAGAATATGCTTTGGGAACCCTAGTTTCTTTACCCTTCTTTGATTCAATTTTCTCAGACTAGGAAGGCAATTGATGGGTCTGGTTGTGGTGGTAACAGAACCTATAGGCATACTGTCCTGGTGGATGGGCCGCACCAACCCCAACTCTTTTCTAATACAACTGAGGCAACAAGGTCATACTGGACATTTGTCAGATCATTTTAGTCTTTTCCCTTGATATTTTTTGGCAGGGCAATCTCCCTCCATTCAAGTTCAGGGAAGGAGCCCTCTTAAAAGAAGTTAGACCATCAATACCCTAATACTCAGATATGGGACTCAAACAATGTTCTAAGAATGGTTTTGCTTGGATGGGAAGCTGGGTGATGTCATGGAGGTGGGATGGATAAACAGTGGCTGGTTAGAGTGCTAACACAAAGGTTGTGATTTAAATGGAACTTTGAAGAACACAAATTGCACCCCAAGGTTGTAGGTTCCTTATTGGCTTTATAGCCTATTTCTCCAACCTTCCCTCACAGCCCTTATCCAGCATAGAAGCCACCACCATAGTCTGTGCTTTCTTCCATTCACTGATTCCTGGGATGGCCCCAATCTGCAGATTCTATGCTTAGCCCTCACAGTTCCCCCACTCAGGGGAATTTTCTGCTTCAATCATACTCCTAGTGCTTTAAAATCCCCCAGTTCCCTGGATATCTTCCTTTGCATCTCTCAACCCTAAGGGAATAGAAACTGATCAAAAATGGAAGTATACATCCCAGTCCCACATCCTGCTCCGGGTGCCACTCTGGTCTGGTGAAGGTGTTAGGATTGTTGACCTCTACCCTCTCTAGGTTAATCTCAGCATGCTTTCCCTCTTATATATGTTTTCCTTTTGCCAGCAGGGAACAAGGATCCAAATCATATGCAAAATGACTTGATGTGATAGAATAAGGACAAAATGACTTAAGAGAATTTGTTCATTCATTTCTCCTCACCTTGGAGACAGGTGGAGAATCTACAACTTAATCCTCACCAGAACTTCCATTGCCCCATAGCCCCCCACCCCCCCCAACACACACACAACTTGTAGGGTGAAAGTGCCCATTCTTTCTACAACCCAGGGATATGACAAAATAACCAGAACAGAGAAGATACCTGTTCTGTGAATGGAATGAGCCCGTCTCCCTCCTATGCCATGGGCAATCCCATGGCAAGAAGATGAACTGTTCTAAAAGATGAACAGAGAGCACCACAGGGCCACAATCAAGGATGAGGCTATAGAATGTCAATCCTTTGAGCTCTCTTCAGTGCACAAACACAACAAGAATGGCGAAGAGACAGTAGATTCTGAGAATGGTCTTTATGAGGGGGAACAGCAATGCAGGGAGAAAATTAGGGTGAATGGGAGTGGGGTGCTCTGGAGCATTAAGAAGGACCCCAGATTGAGCTATGTGCATCCCTCACTTGTGTCCAGCTCTACTGATTTCTCACAATGTGTGAGGGTACAGAAAAGCCAATAAAGGCGATTATTTTTTTTTAAAAAAAGGTAGTAGGAAGTCCTGAATTCCCTAGTAGGTGATTGTACATTTAATACAAAGAGGGATCAATACCTGTAATCTTATTTAATCCTTACAATTCTACAAAGTATCACCTTTTTTTTACAGAGGTGAAAATGAAGCTTAGAGAAGCCAAAGACTTGCCCAAGGTCACAGAGTTAAAGAGTGGCAAATCTGAGATTTAAACACACAGGATTTCCACAACAAGATGTTTCTATCCTGCAGTGCAAACTCAAAGCCTCTCTCATCCTAGAATATGAATGGAAGTGACTGACAGTTAAGTCATCTGCTAGCCGGCGCTCTGGGGCAGGCTAGGCGAGGACAAGCCACAGCTCCATTAGGAAGCGGCACTGGCATCCTCCACCTAAAGTCCCCAAATGACCTAGAAAGACCACAACTCCCTGGGAAACAAAGCTATTCCGTGTATCAATTCACTGCCACCCCTACTAAGGCCAGGATCCAGTTTTCTGATAGCTTTAACTTCCATTATTGGCCCTGAGTCACTGGACGGGAGCCCAGTTTCTAATTCTCAGGCTCACTATCAGTCTGCAAAGGCCAGGGTTATTTCCACCACTTTAACTTTCATGGAGTAGGAAGTGCTCTCACATGAAGAGCTAAAATGCCACATCAAGTTCATTTCTGATGAAGCCTATTTAAACAAATCCTATAAAGCAAAAGTCCCGAAAGCACTTTTGAGTTTCCAGAATGGAAAGGATCCAGGGAAATGAAAGCAAACACGATGCAGTCCTTGAGAGATTTCTTAGAAAAGCAAGAAAGGAGTCAACAGGAATTCCACTTCTCACTTCCTGGTTGGGGAAGGATATATGCTATTTATGGTATTTGCTTATGGAGTTGGAATTAAACTGCAAGATACATAGCCACAAGTTTGATTAATTCTTCCCAGACATCATGTGTAGAGTTCGTGGTGGTACAAGAAAAAAAAAAAAAAAAAGACAAAAGAGAGTCCTGTTATTAGTGTCTTCTCTCCCCCCCTCCCCCTGCATGGTGCTTGGATCAAACCCAGGACCTCATGCATGCTAGGCAAGTACACTACCACTGAACCACATCTCCAGGCCCCAAATTCTTTATTAAAATAAAAGTATAGTCAGGCACAGTGGCGCATGCCTATAATTCACAATGACTTGGGAGACTGAGGCAGGAGGATGGCAAGTCTGAAGCCAGTTTGGGCAACTTAGTGAAACCCAGACTCAAAATAAGATTAAAAGGTCTGGGGATATAACTCAGTGATAGAGTGCCCCTGGGAGCATTAAGAAGGACCCCAAATTGAGCTATGTGCATCCTTCACTGCGTCCAGCTCTACTGACTTCTCACAATGTGTGAGGGTACAGAAAAGCCAATAAAGGGAATTATTAAAAAAAAAAAAAAAGGTAATAGGAAACCCTGAATTCCCTAGTAGGTGATTGCACATTTAATAAAAAGAGGGTTCAATATCTGTAATCTTATTTAATCTTTACAATTCTACAAAGTATCACCATTTTTTACAGATGTGGAAATGAGGCTTAGAGAAGCCAAAAGAGTTGCCCAAGGTCACAGAGTTAAAGAGTTACAGTTAATAACCTTATTATTCAATTCTTAGTACAGATAAGAAAAAAAAATAGACCAATGATATCACAACTAAAACATGAATTTTCCTTTCCCTTTAAAAAAGTCTTTTGAAAGCCCCATATCTAAATTAGTTTTAGAAGCTGTAACTGTATACTAGACATTTGCAGCTCTACCATCAAAACTGGCAGCAATCTCTGGTAGTAACTGGTAAAGAGTTTTCTGCTTATAATTGCTTATCATTTCCACTAGGGCTCCAGCCATCCTTTCCCCAGCCCCCTGTGTTTCAGTCTTCCTAACCAGGTCATAAAATGGGGAAGTTTCAAGCTACTCTTCTTTCTACAAACACAAATTGTTTTCTTGAATGAAGACAAGTTTGTCATAAGACCATCAGTTCTTTCCCTTAATAATTGCTGTTCTTTCTTGAGCTACCTCCTCTCATCTCTAATGCTAGGTCTTTGACTTACTCGGAAAGCTTTCATTACTGTTAAGTCCTGTAGTTTTATTACTACTACAATGCTCTTCTTTAAAAGGCTTTTTATAAAGGATTAAGGTATAGTTTAGTAGCAAAACACCTGTTTAGGATGGGCAAGGCCACTACCACAAAATAAATAAAAGATGTTTTGTGAACATACATCATTCACAAGATATGCCATTGAATTGTGGTCTGAATCCCTGAGTTTATTTTATTTTATTATACTGAGGATTAAACCAGCAGCATTTAACCACTGAGCTATATCTCCAGCCCTTTTTAAGACAGAGTCTCGCTAAGTTACTTAGGGCCTTGCACTTGTGATCCTTCTGCCTCAGACTCTGGAGTCACTGGGATCACAAGTGTGCACCACCATGCCCAGCTTCATCCCTGATTTTATAGTCACATACGCTTCCCCCACAGCTGGGGACTGAAACCAGGACTTGCTCTACCACTGAATTACAACCCCAGCCATTCCTGTTTATATTTATGCTTCTGCCACTATCCGCCTGCCACTCCATGTTGCCAGTGCTCTTCTCAGACAGTCCATTCAGCCCCAGGACTAGGACATCCTCAACTCTTGGGTCATGAGTGTCCGTTGAGCTCCCTGGCTAGGAAACACCAGACAAGCACAAGCATCTCCTTCGGCTGCTCCTGAAAGTCATGGCCCTTGACAATATCTCAGAATGCAAGGAGAACATGCAAAGAATGTTCTTTTATAATTGTGTTCTTTGTGGCAATTCTAAAGTATTAACATTCAAAAAGAAGGTAAGTGAAGTATTGGGAAACCAGATCTTCATTGGGAGAATTGGGGTCTATTCCTAATTATGCAAGAGGAAACATTGTACTCAGGATAGGAACTGTATATAGGAGGATATTTGTCCCACTAAAGGTCACCTCCACTTAGGCAAAGTCAAGATCAGGTGGACTAAGTTAAAGATACCATCTTTACCACTTTTGCATGGAAATTTAAGAGCCAGGGCTTTGCTGGCTGAGGACTAGACATTGCTTTTCTTTTTCTTTCTTTTTACAGAACTCGGGGACTGAACCCAGGATCTTGTGCATACTAGGCAAGTTCTCTATCACTGAACTACATCCCCTAAATCCTTTTTCTTTTTAAAAAAAATATTTATAGCTGTAGATAGACCCAATACCTTCATTTTATTTATATATTTTTATGTGGTGCTGAGGATTGAATTCAGTGCCTCACATGTGCTAGTGCTCTACCACTGAGCTTCCTTTTTGTTCATTTTTTATTTTTTGGTTCTGGGGATTGAACTCAGGGACACTCAATCACTAAGCCACATCCCCAGGCCTATTTTGTATTAGAGACAGGGTCTTAGCGCCTCACTTTGCTGAGGCTGCCTTTGAACTCACAATCCTCCCAATCTCAGCCTCCCAAGCTACTGGGATTACGGGCATGTGCTACCACACCTGGCCCCTCATGTTATTTCTTGAGACAAGGTCTCACTAAATTGCTAAAACTGGCCTCAAACTTTTAATCCTCCTGCCTCAGCCTCCTGAGTTGCTGGGATTACAGGTATGTGCTACCACTTCCTAGCTTAGAAATTATATTTCTGATACTAATAGGCATTGTACTGTCAAGAAATATTAAAAGAAGACAAGAAAAGATAAAGTGATACAGATAAGGAAGAGAGACTTTTACAGCAGAATTTGAGATAACCTTGTTTAAAAGTTTCCTTAGCTTTCTTGCCATGCAAGAGCTACATAAGTACAACATAAACCCATAAAGAAAAAGTGAGCACAGAACTGCAGTCTCTCTACCAGTCTCTAACTTGGACTTTTGAGGATTTTTTTTCTCCAGCAAAGTAGCTCTATACTTAGTAAGGATAAAAACCCATTTTTAAGCAAGTGAAGACACCCTATAAGTGTTAAAGTGGTGATGTATGTAAATAGTGTTTTAGAAAGCCTCAGGATAATAGATGGTTCTGGAATAGCTTAGTTCAGTAATTCCAACTTTGATCCCCTAGGGTTGTTTCAATGTCTGGACCTTCTCTCATTCTCTCCACCCAACTCCACCCTCCCAGTCCAGCAAAGCTCTAGATAAGAATATAAGGCTCTGTTGACCGGGAGACTATACTTGAAATTGTTAGTCTTCCCTAGGAACCTCATACAGGGCAAGAAACAGCAGCCAACTAATCATCTCAGCCCTGTAGGGTCTCCTAGCTGCCTCTCAAAGTCTGCTGTCCCTTTAAATGAAGGAGCAGAGCCTTCTAAGTCATCTGGACTTCTTCCAAATCTGTCATCTTATGAGACTCAAGGTTCATCTCCCCATTTTATTTCTTGGGTGCAGAATCCCGAAGGTCTCTAACAAGTGAAGTTCTTTTGTTGAGAAAGAACTGGACAGGAAAGCTGACTTAAACATAAACACACGCTCATATGGCCCTTGACCTCTGATGGGGTTATATACTTGCACACACCTTGTAAATTGAAAATATCTTACACTGAAAGGGCATTTATTACATCTGATTACAAAACAGTAGCTGTAGAGTCTGTGTGGTTGCCCTTCCTGCCGGTGCGGTTTACTTGGAGCTTCAGTTCACTGCCACTGCCCAGCATCAAGAAAGACTATTGTACTCCTTAAGGTCTCTGACGTTAACTTGAAAACTACTGCTAGAGAGCAGCTTGAACTCACAGCTCGTTGATTATGCAAAACCTGTGTTCCAGTCATTCCACCCTCCTCTACCTAGCTTGCGAATGATTTAAAGAGTTCTGTATCCAGCCATGTTATTCCGCACCTGGGCAAGTATTCGGTACCTCACCTGTTTCAAATGCTCCCCAAGTGTTTTCCATTACCCAGGCAGCTTTCCAATCCCATGTTTATATTATTTTCCAGTCTACAAAATATCTTTACGTGTTCCCATTAGATCCTTAAAATTTCATTGTGAGACAGGCATGCATAATCTGTATTTTCCAGATGGAAAAGCAGAGGTCTACCTGACTAATTAAATGATAGAAGAGGGAGGGAAGCCAACCATATTTTGCGCGCGCTATGTTTCATTGCCTCCCAGACAGTATTGTTTCTGAGCTCAAACTTTTTGTAAGCTAGACAGTCTCTGGAGGAAAGCATTTGAATGTATTAATGTCCTTGGGATGTGCAAATAAAACCCCTAAGTGTCCAAAGTTAAGGCACAACGCCATGTGATGTGAATATAAAAATTATTTACATGCGTTCCTGGGCTAGATAAAAGACCTAACTCTTGCCTCACCCAGGAAGGAGGTCCTGCGCCTGGAGTGGTATCGCTTCGCTGGGCCTGTTTCTCTCTCTGTGAAGGGCTGCATTTATAGTCTAAATTGGATGGTGCGGGTCTCTCCCGCTCCCTCGCCAAGTTTCAGCCGGGTCTCGCTGAAGTCAGTGGGTCACGTGACAAAGCCCAGGCGGGAGCCCAGCAGCTCTCGCAAATGCCGGCACCTCGTGCAAAACCCGTGCGGAGCGGCGCGGGCCCTGAGCCGGTTGCCAGGGAGGCGCCGGCCTCTCATGAGGCGGGGAGCCAGGGCCCGCGCCCCTAGGGGCCTGAGGGAGTTTACCAACCGTGCGGGAGTTCGCGTCTGTCCACCACCTAGAGGCACCGATGACGCATGCGCGGCCCCGCCCCGCTGACACATACAAACACACACACCACCCCTCCCGCTGGCTGCAAAACCTGTGCGTGCGCCTCATTAACACAGTTCAAGGGCACTGGAGATTAGGATGGGCTTTACACGCAGACCAGACCCGAGAGTGAAGCCATCCCTGGAGATCATCTACACTGCTGGAGCAGGGGTTCTGAGGCTTGTTAGAATCCCAGATTTCTGCCCCCCCACCCCCAGGAGTCTAGGACCCAGGAATTTCCATTCTTCAATCACCACAGGTAATTCTGAGATAAGTAGTTCTCATTGGCTGGACTTACCCTCCTATTTCAAGAAATGCAGTGATTGGGACAGAAGTCAAGAACCGATGGACTCAAGATTGAACAGAGGCAATTATGTGTCGTGGCATAGCTTGATGCGGAACCCAGTTTTCTTGACGCATTCTCGTACTTCCAACTCCTTCCTCTTTCCCTCTTGCTGCATTTTCAGTGTCTAGTTTAATCAGCACCAGGCAGGCTGGCAGGCAGTCCATTCACATTGGTTGGGCTAACTAAAGACTGGAAATCTCTTTCCCAGAACACCAGACAACTCCAACAAACTCCTCTCCTAGCACTAATCCTCACTCAGCACTGCTTCGAACTGCACAGGGTTTGGGGTACCCTGAAGAAAGTTATGCTTACCCCCAGCAAACAATGGCCTGTGTGGGTGTACAAACACACACCCATACACTCTTCTCTGTGTGCAGTCATGAAGGACTGTCCCACACAATCTGACAAGAATGTTAAATACTCCCATGTCTGAGTGTGTGGAGTTTGGAAGGGTCTGCCCAGTCCCTGTGTGTTGGATTCTGGCTCAAGTTTAGGCACGTTCAGTATCAGACAGTGGCCTCAGTCCAAGACGGCTGGATCTTGTGCACAGACAGCCACTTTCAATGGCCTTGGACAAGGAAACAAGACACTCCCTTGCATATCCTCATAAGAAGCATCTGGGAATAAACAGAACTGAGATCCCCCCACACACATTCACAACCCTGTTGGAGTCAGCAAGTTTCCTCCCCAGGACAAAACCTGGAAGACAATGCTTGCCTGTGGGGGTAGAGAGGAGGGGGTTGGGGTTGTAGGGCCCTATTTGTTTTCAGAATCCCCCATCCTTTTAGAGGGAGAGCAGCTAACAATTCTTCTGAGAATGCGGACAATTCCACTCTCTGCAATAGTCCTCAGAAGTGTTCTGAAGAATGAAGTTGGTTGCTCTCTAAGCCACTCCAACACTCTGTCCAGAACTGTGTCATCTTCTGTCCCTCTCAAACCCCTGTCCCTCATTATCTTTCCCGTCCCAGTCTGGCTCATCTCAAAACCTCAAGGCTTTCCGAGAAAGCCAGGAACACAGCTGAGTTCCAATCTCCCCGGGGAGTTCCAACGCTCCCTCCTGGCTCCAGATGTAAAGGAACAGCTGTGGAGGTGGCAGGAGGCCCAGTTGGCAGTGGAGTAGGGACTGGGAAGATGGAGAACAAAAGCCAGAGATACAGGCAAACGGCAGGGCTGTTAGAATTCTAGGGACTTGGGAAAGAAACTGTCTCATCCCCTGGCCAGGAGACTGGCTGCCAGGCCTTGCCAGATTCCTCTGGTGCTGCCCTCCAATTCTGGCAGCCTGTGCCACTGGCAGGGCCTTCCATAAACTCTGTTTTATGATTCCCACTTAATCTGAGAAGGGAAAATTGGCTTGCTTTGTCTGACCCCACCCCTGTCCTTAAAACATGCACTTCCCAGCATGAGCTTTTGGTAATTGAAGAATGGTGAGGGAGAGAGGAGACAGGAAAGGATTCTACCCCTCCATCAGACACCCTCTTTCCCCCTCCTTCCCTCTTCCTGGGAAGTAAACCAGGATGCTGAATGCAGGCTGGGTGTCCACAGCAAGGCCACTCCAGGTACCACTTGCTGTCCTGCTGTGCCTGGTGATACTGTGCAACTGGGCACAGGGTATAGTCTCAGTAATAATTATTCCTCAAATGGCAATGTCCTGCTCTGGGTGCACTGTCACACCCCCATCTGTGTCCTCCCCAATCTGAAAGGACACAGGGTCTCACACCTGCTTCCGTTTTAGGAAAAATATTTTAATGGTAGGTTTGAAACCTCTTTTTCTGAGGTCCCCTTCTTGGTAGAACCCCTTCACCCATGTTCTTCCCAGTCCAGCTGGGAAGTAACAGCTCCTCTCTGGAGGACACCCAACCACTCCTGGTGACTCGCCCTCCTGGGAGGCCAGCTCTGGGTCTAGGCTTTGGTGGGCCCATCACAAGTAAGTTTTTATAAAAAGTGGGCAGAACACTGTACTGTGCCCCTTTTCTGGATGCCATGGGACCAGCCCACAGCACTTTCCTACCCCTTAATTAAATAGCCCATTAAATAATCTCTTGGTGCTAGCAGAGGGGGTACTCAGCAACAAGTACCCTGGCTTGGCCGGGTCCCTGTGGTCCCAGTGCCTATACCATGACTGGATCTGGGACCCCTCAGGTAGCCAGGGGCATGGCCTCATCTCAGATTGGGCCAGTTCCAAGACCCCCCTCCCCAAACAGGAGAGAGTGAGTTCAAGGGGGTTGTGCTGGCACCAGGCATCCCTGTAACCATGGACAGGGGTCCCTCAGGCAGTGGAGTAGGCAACCCTCAAGGGTTACAGCTCTGGCCTAAGTCAGAAGTACGTGAGGTTCTTCACAGCTCCAATCTCCAGCATCCGCTTGATGGCCAAGGCCTCTTGGGACACGTTGTGGCCTGACCCCTGTGGAGACAGCCAAGGAAGTATATTGAGGGGCTCCCAGGGACCTCCCTGTCCTTCCCCATGGCCCCACACTTCTTGGGAGGTCTTTCCCTGTGTTGGCTCTTGGAAGGAAGGCAGATACACATGGCCAAATACAGAAGATCCCAGCCAGGGGTTCAGAGCTCTGACTCTGACTGACCTCATAGTGAGGCACCTCTGGGTGCCTTCACCTCTCTCTCACCCAATGTCTCTCTGTAGTCTGGTCCCCAGACCCATCTGAGCCACGGAACTCCCAAGCAGGGCCACTTACCGCCATGGACTTGAGTGTGATCTGCTCATAGTAGTGAATGGTCTGCTTCTTATTGTAGGCATCTGGGTAGCCAAAGCCTGCAATGTGCACTGAGTCGCAGAGGTGAAGGGCCAGGGTGATGGCCAACAGACCTGTGGTTGGTTTCTGAGGGACAAGACAGGGGAGGCATCAGAGGGTGTCCTGCTCCTCCCCTTTCTTCTGTGTCAGTGCTCTGATGGAATTTTTGGAGTCATGGACATGTGCTTCTTCTGCACTAATAGAACAGCTCCTAGTCAGCTGAGCACTGGAATGGGGCTAGTGCAGATAAAGAAGCAGATATTTTTTTCTATGAAATTTTAATTCATTAAATTTTTTTGTGGTATTGGTACTGATGAATGAACCCAGGGGCACTTTACTAATGAGCTACATCTCCAGCCCTTTTATTTATTGAGACAAGATCTCACTAAGTTGCTGAGACCAGCCTCCTGCCACAGCCTCTCAACTCTCTGAGATTACAAGTATGTGCTGCCCCCTAGCTCATGCATTCTAGTTGGAGCAGTCTACTGAGCTATACCCTTAGCCCAAGTTAACTAAACTTTAAATTTAAGCAGCCACATGTCGCAAGTGGCTACCATAATGGATCATACAGTTCCACATATCTGGGGGGAGGGGTTGGTCCTTGAAGAAAGACAATGGGAATCAGGATGACAATAATGGCAATCGTCATAATACTATTGCTTTTTGAGTACTTACTATGTGCCAGACACTATGTTAAGTGTTAACATAGTATGTAATACATCATCTCAACTAGTCCTCCCCAAAACACTTGCTATTTTAGTATTAGCTCCATTTTATGAAAGAAAAACTAAGGCTTACAACTATTAAGCAACTCAGTGAAAAGGAGGAAGGGATCTGCTATGTGACCCTTCATGGGATGGGCTCTCCCCTTCTATAAAGTGGGGATATTAATACCTTTCCTATCCAACTTTTGGACCACTATAGGACCTCACTTCCTCTACCTCTAATTCATCCACAGGGATGGGCAACCTGATGTTCAGACTTCACACGACTTGCCTTCCTCAGCTCCAGCAACCTATTTTGCAGAGCATCTCAGCTGCCCACTCCATTTGGGAACTACCTTCTGATGTGTCAGCCCTGAATGACAGTTTTCCCAGTTTTTCCTCCAGCATCCCTTTCGAGCTCTTGGTCTTCTCATTTCTGTCCCCTGCCTCGACTCTTTTTCACCCTTGTTGCTTTAACCGCCCCCTGCGGTCTCTCATCCAGTTTGAGCCCTGCAGAACCATACTGCCATCTCCTAGTTAATTCTGCCTGGACATGGGTTCCTCAAACTCACCATGCTCTTCTTCTTTCCTGCATTCTCTGAACTAATTAAATATATTACCATCCATCCACTTGTCCAAATTGGAAACCAAGAACTGGTCATATACCTTTCAACCCCAGAATCCTAGGAGGATCCCTATTGAATCTCACTTTTGTATAATCTACTCCCCTCAAAGGTAGATGAAAATTGCCTACGGGATAAATACATTATGCTTCATTATGTTACTTTACATGGCAGAGTTGGCCAGAAGAGAGGAGATGATCCTGATGGGATGACCTAATTACCTAAACCTTTAAATCTGGGTGTTGAGGTCAGAGATGAAAGAAGTCAGAGATCTGAAGCACAAGAAGGATTTATCCTGCTTGAAGTCACTGGCTTGATGATTCTTGCCATATGGATCCCTCACTTAGCTGACAGCCAGCAAGGACATGGGGACCTCAGTCCTGCACCACTGGAACCCAATTCTCTCAATAGCAAGAATGATTTTTCCCCAAAAGCCTCCAGACAAGAACTCAGTTCTTGTGACCAGTCTTGTGACACCCTAAAAACAGCCTACAGGAATATGACCTAATATGTGAGTATTATTTTAGGCCACTAAGCTCATGGTAAATCAGTTAGGCAGCAAGGAAAAAATCAAGACAATGTCAAGTCTGTGTCCAATCCTTCCTTTTCCTTTCCCACTGCTAGGAGCTGGATTCAGTTACTTACCTCCTTGTACCTCTCTCTCTAGCCTTCACTCTAGTCTATGTTCCCATGGCATACGGTGTTTCTTGCTGCCCCTCAATTCCACTTGCACTGAAACAACTTAGTGGCTGGAGGAGAAGTTTGGTATTGCCAAATGGAAGGATTTTCCCCAATTCCCTGCTTGTTGGGCCCCATGATCCCTCCAGGCCAACCCCAGTACTACTTCTTGTGGGGAGTCCCCCAGACTGCCCGCAGAAGAAGTGTGCCCCTTTTCTGAGTCCCACTGCCTTTGCAACATTTTATCACTCATAGTGCAACCTGGAGGCTCATTCTGCTACAATGCCTCTCCTTAGGACAAGGAGCACATCTCTCTCACAAGAATACAGGGCTGGAGCCTGGCACTGAGCAATCACACAAGTAGACATTCAACACATGACACTGAGTAACAGTAGATATTCAGTCAAGAATAAAATGATTAGCCAGGCATGATGACATATGCCTGTAATTCCAGCAACTCAGGGGAAGTGAAGCAGGAGAATCACAAGTTCGAGATCAACCTGGGCAACTCAGCAGGACTCTGTCTCAAAACGAAAAAGGCTGGGGATGTAGCTCAGCAGTAGAGCACCCTGGGTTCAATTCCTAATACCAGAAAAGGGGGGGCATTTATTCAAAAGTTGGAAAATATTTACTGAGGAAGCACTGCATTCCAATTTCCATGATAGGCATTTTACGTAATTAATCATTTCTTAAATTCTATAATGGTCTTAAAAGTCAGAATGAGTATTATCCCCATCATACAGACAAGAAAACGGAGGGACCAAGTGGTAGAACTGCCCAGTGCTATACAGTAAGAGGTACAGCTCAGAATCCTGTCTATGACAGTTGGTTTTGCTCCCTCCAACATCCCGCACAGCACCCTGAGGGGGTATAAGATATGTGGATAAGTTCTTGGGAAACTACAAAGTGGATTACAACCTACCAGCTAAAGACCTCAGGGCACTAAGAGCTGAAATCAAAACTGTGACTCACAAAACAATACCACGACTTCTGTGACATAACATAGCAAACCATGACATGCAAGGCAGACTGCTAAAGCTCAGACTCTCTTAATTCAATCAGACCAATATGTTCCAAGATAAGATCACAGACTAAGCATCTAACAACTCTACACAGGCTTAAGCTGTTCCAAAGATAGAACCAGAGACTCTTCCAGCAGCTCCCAGTTTACAAATTCTGACCAGCGCCTGCCAAAACCACCCTCTAACTCCAGCCCCCAAATCCAACACATACCTCTTGCTCATTTCCCCTGTGGAGATGCCCCACAATTCCCCAAGGCATGAACTCTCCCTGCCACGACAGGCTAATAAATCTACCTCTAATTACAGGTCTGTTCCTGAAGGTCAAGTGTAAGTTGCTCTCTCTTATTATTCTCCCTGCTCCCATATCCCTCTGTGTCACCTCCCCACCCCCTCCACAGGACCCCAACCCTCAGGCCTGGGCTTCTTGTCACCAGCCCATCGTCACCTGTTTAATCTTTCGCGGCTGTTGCATTGGCAGGCTCAACAGTTTGTCAGCTGCAATCTCCATGAAGAAGGGATTGAGAATCCGAATCTGTTTGGGGTTGACGTCCCAGATGAGGGGGGGCTGTTTCCAGAAACCTTTTCGCACCTAGGGGGATGGGGTTGGAAGGGAGAGACATGAGAGTGGATGAACACCTGTTTTCTCCATTCCAACTCAGTCTGTGGTCATCAGCATGGGGTCCAAGTGTAGGCAGAAGGCCTTGGGAGTGCAGGTAAAAGGGAAGGGAGGTGGCCTGTGCCAGAGATGGAGGGAGACAGGCGAAAAGTGGGGTACCACCTCAGGGAGGCCAGGTGACAAGGTATGTAGAGTATGGGGTCCAACAACCTAAATATTCAAACAGGAAGAAGGGGCCTCAGCTTTAGGCTGTCTAAACACTTGGCAAAAATGCCAGATGGGATAGTTCAGGCTTCAACCAGATGGCAAGGTGAGGGAGTAGGCTCGTTCTGGGGACCATCTGGAAGGGCTCACAGCTTGTTGTTCTGGCCTGCTCCTCGCTGCCTGGAGGTGACTGCTGGAGGGCGCCTCTGCCCCCATGTTTCACATAGGCAGACACATTCTGGTAGCTTTCCTGTACCAGACTCCTCAAGTGTGGGAGGGCCTTTGGCTGCCACTGCCTGACTCCTACAGGTTTTTGAGCCAGGCTACTGGGTAGTTTATCGGAAGCCCTGCAGGACACTGCCCTTGGCAGGAAGCCTAAGGCACTGACCTCTGAGAGCCTGGTTCATGCTGTCCAATCACCAGACCTTTAGGGCTGCAGGACAGGAATTGTGGAGCGTGAGATCCTAACTTGGACAGAGTCCCCATGGGCCCATCCCCCATTTACCCGCTTCTTATCACTCAGGATGGTCTCAATCCAGTGGAAATCCATCGCCTTGAAAGCTACTAGAACCAGGAGTGTGTCTGGGTTGTTCTCCACTTTGGGGTCAAAGTGGGCAGATTCAGGGTAAAAGAGACGCATGGTGGTCTTGGAGCCCACATCTCCCTCGTAGCCAGCCACTGGGGCATTGTTCAATCTAGGGCAGGGGAAAGGAAGCCTGTTATTAGAACCTCCCTTTCCCCACCTGTCTACAGTCCCCTGCTTGGGATACCCAGCGTCCCAATAGAATTGGGAAGGGACAGTCATACACACCTGATGACCACATCATACTTGTTGATGGCATCTCCCAGGGAGCTGTTCCGTAGTCGATGCCCATTGCCCACCACGACACAGCGGCGACACTTGAGACTGCATGGGAAGAGGAGTCATCAAACCCAGGAGTCCTTGCTCTACTTAACTCTCACAGCTCTGGATCTGTCTGGGGCTCATCTCAGGAGCACTTCCTCCACTCTCTGCAGCCCCTGGTCCCCATGGAGCAGGCATCACCAAGTAGCCCTGCTTATTATCATGATGACTTTGTAATTCTGGGCCTTAAAGGGAGAGGTAACTACCTTGAGCAGAACATGGCAGAGAGGCAAGGAGGTAAGATGCAATGGGACCAATGCAGAGCTCCCTTGCAGGGAGCCTAGTCCTGCCTATTGCCATGGAAATACCCTCAGCATCCTCTGGCACCTGGATGCCCAGGCTAGGTTACTGTGGGGGTTGGCATACCTATATCCCCGAGAGATAAGCAGGTTAGGAAGGAGGATCAAATTTGCCACAGGGAACCCTCAACAGGAGGCTCACTGGGATGGTGCTGAGCCATGACAATTTCACACTGGGGCAGGAAAGAGGAAGAGACACCCAGTCTTGAATAGGAGGAGTTATCTTCTTACCTCTGGATGCTCTCAGGTATGGAGTAGCTGGTGATGGCTAGCACCCGGAGGAGCAGGTCCTCTACAAACAGAACAAATGGAAAGGAATGAGACAGCAGTCACGAGCATCCTGAAGGCTGCCTGCCCTGCTCCATTCCTTAGAGCACTGATCCTTCTTCCACCTTGATCCTGATGCCTGGGCCCAGCTTAGAACTTAGGCACAGAGAGAGTGGTTGGCAAAGAACAGGCATCAGTGTGGCCAACATGATCCACTATATCTGCTAAGCTGGGCAGAAACTTACCACTTCCCTTGGTCCCATAGGGCAGCTCATAGGCAGATGGCGTCTTGACCCAGAAATAATCTTTAAGCTGCAGGAAGATGGGCTGATCTCGGGAGTGGCTGCATGGGGTGGAGATGAAAAGGGGATTAATTTAGATGCCAGGGCAGGGTCAGGTCTCTGACTAATATTACATGGTCTTTCCTTTACCCTCTGGCTTTGCCTAACTTGTGTCCACCAGCACAGCCCCCTCCCTCCAGCCAGCCAACATTGAGGCTGAAGCCCTCAATTTTGGCGCTCCCCATACCTTGTCCTCTCCCCTCAGCCTCACGTACTTACTTGCCAAAGATCTTAGAGGCCTTCCTTTCTGCCTCACCCTGGAAGCATGGCTCCTTCTTCTCTGGGATGGGAAAATAAAAACTGGAGACAGAGAGGAGAAGGGAGCCCCAGTCAGATCTGGGGCCCCATGGTCAGGGTTCCAGGTAGCCCCTACCTCCCCCATGGCACACAAGTCTCAAAGCCCTGAGATGTGACTTGCAGGGTAGAAACTTTTTAGCTCAAGTCCTTTTTTTGCAGTGCTGGGGATCAAAGCCAGGGTCTTAAGCATGCTAGATAAGCACTCTACCTCTGAACTACATCCCTAGCCCCTCAACTCACATTCTAGTTTGAACTCTAATCACTAAGGATCCAACTCTTCCTGCCCCTGCACTCCCTTTGGGGATCAGGGGAATCATCCAGATCCTACCCACAGCAATGGCCACCCACAGCAATGGTCACCCACCACAATGGCAACCCACCCTCAATGGAAGGACTCTGTCCTAGTAGTTGGAGAGGAAGAGTCATGACCTGGCTCTCAGAACCCTCCTGCCCTGCTAACCCTGCCCTGAATGCCCCATCCCTGAGAAGAACCAATGAAAGGACATAAAGATGCACTCACAGCTCAATGTACTTGTCTTCTCGGGAGATGGAATACCACACCATGACAACCAGGACCAGAGCCAACATGGCCAGGAGCTTCCAGCCTGCAGGGCACATGCACAGAGGAGCTAGAGGCAGAAACAGGCAGGTACAGCCCATTCTTCTTACCTGCCCCATTCTGGGCCCCTCCAACCCCCAGCTTGAGCAGACCCAGTCTCTGGCCCTCTCCTGGCCCTAGCTCAGGGCTGGGATCTGAATGTTTCTAGTGTTCTTTAGGATGAAGAGAGGGTCCCTGGTTCCCAGTCTGACCCTCCACCACCCCCAGGGGGTGCCAGGATGCTGCAGAGATTGGCTTCTGGAGGCCCATCCTTCAGTGAGGGGGAGCCCCTGGACAACACTCACGGGACTTGCTGATCATGTTTCTCAGCAGGTAGCAAGGTTCCTGGGGAGAACTGTCATCCCGGCTGCCTCGGGCCACCTAGGAGGTAGGAGTCCCAGGTGTCTGTCTAGTTGGCTCCACAAACCCTCCTGCTTAGACATTAGAGCAGGACACAGCCACAGCCCACCCCTTTTCTCCTCCTAAAAGCACAAAGCCACTCCGTGGGCAGCATTGCCAGAGCCACTGTCTCACTCTCAACATCCTCTTAACCCCTCCAAGGGCAGCATCAGGGATTCATATGTGGCCCTGCCACAAAAGGGAAACTGAAGCCCAGTCCTCAAAGTTTAGGTCCCAAGCCAGAATGGGCTTCTCCACCCTGTCTGGTGTGGTATCTGTATTTTGATTTTGACCTAGTAAGAATGAGCTTGAGGGGAGGGAGAGGTGCATTTTGTTTTTGTTCTTGGCATACTAGGGATCAAATCTCAGGGCCTCACTCATGCAAGTGTTCTACCACTGAACTACATCCCCAAGCCTCTCCACCCACTTTTTCTTTTTTGAGATGGGGGTCTCATTATATTGCCCAGGATGGTCAGGAACTCCTGGGCTCAAGCGATCCTCCTGCCTCAGCATTCTAAGTAGCTAGGACCACAGGTGCACACTGTCATGCTTGGTTCCACTCACCCTTTTGGGTTCTTGGGGGTAGAAAACCTGGGTGCTCTACCACTGAGCTACATGCCCAGCCCCTTTTTTGTTTTATTTTGAGACATTGTCTCATTAAGTTGCCCAGGCTAGTCTTGAACTTGTTGTCCTTCTGCCTTAGCCTCCCACATAGTTGGGATTACAGGCATGTGCCATGGCTCCTGGCTCCACCCACATTTGACACAAAAATTAAGCTAACTGTACCAGGGATGGATTCATATTTTATCTATTCTCCACCATCTAAGGCTCCCCTTGCTCTAGCCACCACCTCCCTCTCCTTATCTATCTCCCACAGCTCCTGCCAAGCAGGTGTGCTTGTGCCATAGACTGAGATGAGGGTGGGGCTAGGAGGGACCCCATGGGCCCCCCCTTCTGGGCCTTCTTGACTCTGACCCCAGGCAAACAGTGCCTGAGTCTCACCCCACATCCTGTAGGGTGAACTCAGTGAGAACGGGTGATGAAATGGGGAGACAGAAAATGGGGAGCCATGAGGGAGTAGTTAGTCAATGAGGAGTCTAGAGAGACTTCCAGCAAGGTAAGGGCAAAGGACTGGGTGAATCCAGAAGGGGGTAAACTGCCTTGGACTCAAACTTAGTGACTCAGTCATGCTGCTAAGTCACTGCATAACAAATATCTATGCCTTCCATAGCCACAGGAAGAAGCACAGTGTCGGCCTCTTCCATCACGCACCCCCCCACACACATTCCAGGGCCCTGCCCTGCAGACCCACCCTGGTCACCTTGGGTGGGGACTGGGACTGTGATTTATAAGAGCTCAGGTGACTGAGAATGAACCAGGAAAGGGAAGAAAGGACTAGTGTGTGACAAATGAAAAGTCTTTGATTATTTCTTAGGGATAGGGAGGGACAAGGCCTGGTCTTTGTTACACATCACAGATAGATGATCCTGAATGCTGTTCTGTTATGGAGCAAATTCCCTGTTCCCCAACAGGGTGTTCCTCTGGCTATACTCTGAGTCCACAGACACTGAAGAAAGGGTCTTCAGTGCAAGGGACAAAGCCAGGGAAGGACCACCACTGGACATCCTCAGTAGGGTTAGTAGCAACCATCGACAGATCCCAGAGGAATAGAGGATGGCCCTAGCTGGTTAAAAAAAAAAAAAAAGAAGAAGTCGTCAAAGATTCTCCCATTCCTGGCCTCTCACATTGTAGGTAAGCACTTTATCATCGAGCTATCCCTACAGTACTGAAAAGTTAGAGATTTGTAATCAGAAGTTCCCAGTTAAAGTCATTATTCTAGAAACTCCCCAGATAGCTCTGCCCACCCACAGCAACCTCCAAGCCATTCCCCACCACATGGCCTCTTCATCTCCTTCACAGCCTTCTTTTGATCTGTAGTTAGCTTAGTTATTTGTTTGTTTTCTGTCTCCCCTATTGAAATATAAGCTCTGCAAGGTTCAGAATAGGTCTGTTCTATTCCCAACTCCAGCCTCCAGCATGATGCCTGGCACAGAGTAGAATATACCAGAAAGCACAGAATGAATGCCAAGTTTGTGGATGATCACATCTCCTTCACTGACCCTCAGTTGTCAGGCTGGAAAGTCAGCCTAATAGATCCCTGTTGCTCAAAATACATTTATCAGATCAACAACACGGGTAACACAAAGACCCTTATTAGAAATGCAGAATTTTAGGCTTCCTGCAGACCTACAAAATATTTGATCATGATCCCACATTCAAGTCTGAGAACCACTGATTAGGGAGGATGTTTTCACAATGGCTGAACAGAATTTCCTGTGGTACTCAAAAAAAAAACAAAGAAAGAAAGAAAAGTGTGTGTTGCGGGGCAGGTAATACAAATTCCATACCTAGAAATTCTCAGAGAGTTAGTCTGGTCTAGCCTGGAATTTGCTTACACACTAGGTGATTCTAATATACAGCCATGGTGGAGAACCACAGATTGGACAACCTTGAAAGCAGACTTTTCAAACTTTGATATGCACATTCTGATTCTTATTCAGAGAATGTGGGTGAGGCCAGAGGATCTTTCCTCTGACCAGCTCCCTCGCCAGGCTCTGCTGCTTAGCTGGACCACACTAAGTTGCAAAGCTCTAGGTCAGAGTCCCTCCAGCTCTAATGTTTTTCAACTTTATCAACTGTACCATCTCCTACTCTTCTTGCTCTCCTGATCTTCGTTTTGTAACCTGGATTCACTCCCTCTCAGTGCATCTCTCTTTATATCAGTAAGCCACAACAATGGCTGCACAATGCAGTCAACGGAGGAGTTTTAAAATATCCAGATGTGGGCTGGGGATGTGGCTCAAGCAGTAGCGTGCTTGCCTGGTATGCGCGGGGCACTGGGTTTGATCCTCAGCAACGCATAAAAATAAAATAAAGATGTTATATCCACTGAAAACTAAAAAATAAATATTAAAAAAATTCTCTCTCTCTCTCTCTCTCTCTCTCTCTCTCTCTCTCTCTCTCTCTTAAAAAAAAAAAATCCAGATGCTCCACTCTCCAAGATTTTTATTTAATTAGTTAGGGGTCTAGGCAATAGTAGTAAAAAGCAAAATAAATAAACAAAAAGAAACACTGCCTCTCTGGTTCTAATGTGCAGCCAGGATGAAAAATACTACACAGAGCATGTTCCAGGCTAACTAAAAGACAAATACTCAGCCTTGCTCTAAGCAACCTTGAGGGTAGAAACTGGGGATTGGAGACAAGTAGCCTGGACCAAACCCAAACAGCAAGGCAACTAGCCCTCCTTTGACCTCTTTCCCAATAAAGTTCTGCATCAGCATGTCTTGATTCAAAAATGGAGCCAGTGTTGTGCTAAGCAGACCAGCTACACTCAGGGTTGCACCACCCCCTCTCCTTGCTGGGCCAAGCCAAGAGGATTGCCCAGTGGCTTCAGGCATTCCAGAAGCACAGCTTCTTGAGCACACTGCTGCCCAGGGAGACTTGTAGCTTTTTCCCACCCGCTGTCCCACATTGCTGACCCAGCTTCTCAAAAAGGCAGGAGAAAAGTCACAGTAAGATACCTGGGTAGAAAAGCTGGCATCTGATCCATCCATGTTCAAGGTACACCAGCCTCTAGGAATGAGCAGCTGCCAAGGAGACCAGCTCACCCAGTCTGCGAGGCAAAGCTGACCCAGGGCAGGAGGGCTATTTGCTCTCACAGCACTCTGCCAAGAACCAAGGTGTCCGTGGCTAAAGAGAACTAGGGGAATGGGGTGAAGAAATAAGGCCCACTGGGAGCAGGAACCATGGCTCATACTGCCCCCGGCACTGACTATGTAATGCACAGCAGGTACCCAGTGAACCGAGAGGAGCACAACCAGATATCCCCCAGGGCAGAGCATGATGCCAGGGTCCTGAGCCCCCAGATCCACCACAGGATCATGGTTTAATGTTCCAAAGAAGGGGGCTGGGGAAGACCAGTGGGGGCAAAAGCCCAGGGTTTACTTAATGTTGCCGCTGAATCTCACTATCCCTCAGTGGTGGTGGTTGTAGTTTTTAGTACTGGGGATTGAACTAAGGGATACTTTACCACTGAGCTACAAAGCCCTTTTAAGTTTTTGTTTACCTATGTAGGCACAAGGGATGGAACTCAGAGGCGCTCCACCACTGCATTACATCCCCATCCCTTTTTATTTTATATATATATATATATATTTAATTTTGAATAGGGTATTGCTAAGTTGCTGAGGTAGAGCCTCCCAAGTTGCTGGAATTATAAGTGTATCCCTCACATATGGCTCACTGACCCTCAGTGACTCTATAACAAAAATTGGAATCACTTTCCTCCCTGCTCTTTCAATACTCTCCCACCACTTCTCTCTCCAAATTCCTTCCCTGATCCCTCCCCATCAGTTTCCCAGAACTGGTCCCAAACAGTGACTCCATCCCCCTTGGCCCTATATCTCCCACCTCTGCTTCCTCCTCTACTCTCTTTGACTTATAAACACATTCCAGATCCCTTCTTCCTAAAAAAGCAAAAGTCTGTCTCAGCCTCTAACCCCTCTTCCTGTTACCCCTGCTTCTCTCTCCCCCCTTCCCTCCATCCTTCACTCCCTCCATCATTTTTATGCTGAAATTGTTCTTGATGAGACCATTTGGTGGCTTCCCTCCTTCTACTTGACCTAGGGCAGGAGGGCTATTTGCTCCTGCAGACCCACAAAATCAGAACCCTGCAAAGGGTTATTAAAAAATTAAAATATTAAAAATAAAAAACTCAACTCCAGGAAAGGGTTATTTTTCAATCTCATCATACTGTGACCTTGTTCACTGTTGACCATGCCTCCTTCATGGCTTTTAGGTCAAGGCCCTCTCCAGGTTTTCCTGCTACCCCATCCTCTGGAACATTTTTCCCTGGCTCTGCTTCCTTTGCCCACACTTTTTATTTTGCTTCTCTCCCTCCCTCTATGTGTCTGTCTGTCTCTCTCTCTCTCTCTCTTTCATACTGGTGATTGAACCCAGGGGTGCTCTATCACTAAGCTACATCCCCAGCCCTTTTGGTTTTTTTATTTTGAGACATTGTCTCCCGAAGTAGCCCAGGATGACCTTGAACTTTTGACCCTCCTGCCTTAGCCTCCCAAGTAAATGGGATTACAGGTATGCACCAACAACAACTTACCCACATTTTTTAAAGTATATCAAAATTTATAAGGAAAGAGAAAAGGAAGCACTCTCAAGAGGAAAAGTGGGTTGTCTCAGAGAAAAGATTGTTCTTGCTCACATTTTAAAGCTAGCATTCTCCAGGATTTGTCCTGGAGCCCTTTCACACATTTTCACAGGACAAGTTCATTCATTTTAGAGGTTTGCTATTATTTGTACACTGATGATTTGAGTTCTTTATCTTTAGCCCTAATTTCTCTCTCAGGTTCATCCTACTATTTTTTTTTTCTTCTCTCCCCCACCTCTACTTCCCTCTCTTCCCTCCTTTTTGCAGTGCTGGGATTGAACCCAGTATCTCATACATGCTAGGGAAGCTTGCCACCACTGATCTACACTTCCACCCCACCCCACATTTTAAAATGAGTTTATTTTGAAACATCGTCTCCTAAATTTCCCAGGTTGGCCTTGAATTTGCAATCCTCCTGCCTCAACCTCCCCAAGTAGTTGGGATTACAGGCATGCGCACCTGGCTTCCATCCCAATATTTCTAATTGTCTACTTGGATGATCTTAATTCTTCAAACTGAAGCAGACTGTCCCCAGCAGACTGATCTCAGCAGCTCCCCTAACCACCAACCACATCCTCATCAAGCCTCCCAACTCCTCCTCCTTCAATCCCTCCCTAGCTGGTTACTAAATATTATGGGTTCTGTCCCTCCATAAGCTTAGCCAGCCAACGATCGCTGAGCTACTTTCCTTATGCCTGGCACCGAGAAGGCACTAAGGATGTTGAGCTTTATAAACCTCAGCTCCAGCAGCTGGGGCTGTAGCTCAGTGGTAGAGCACCTGCCTCACATGTTTGAGGCACTGGGTTCGATCCACAGCACCATATAAAAATAAATAAAGATATTATGCCCATCTACAACTAAAAAAAATATATTAAAAATAAAAAACTCGGGGCTGGGGCTGTGGCTCGGTGGTAGAGCGCTCGCCTAGCATGCACGAGGCACTGGGTTCGATGCTCAGCACCACATAAATATAAAATAAAGATATTGTGACCTAAAACTTAAGAATAAACATTTAAAAATAAATAAATAAATAACTCATTTCCAGTGCAAAGGCTACATAGACTTTCAAAAACATTTTAGAATGCAGCCCCTCCCTGTCCCAGTTTCCTGAGCCACAGCCTGATTCCAGACTGCACCCTAAGTTAGCTGCTTCCTAACTGGACTATCTATAACTCTTTTAACTCAGATCTCTTCCTCAAAACTGCCAACATCGTATTTTTCTAAGAAATTATATGGATCAAACCACCTTCCTCCTTCATTTGCTCCCCATTCCTTGAATGGAAAGCCAGAGCTCCTTACCAAGCAGCCAGAGCCCTTCAAACTCAGGCCTTGAGCTCAGCAGATGCACTGCCAACCCTCCCCCAAGCCCATGAAAGGAGCCACCATTTCCTGCCCACCATTTCTTCTACCTTCCATAGTCCCCATAGTCCCCACTTCTGCCCAGCTTTAATGTGTTAGGATGCCTGCTTTTGATTCAATGTGGCCCCAAAGTTCATGTGTTGCAAACTTAACTCCTTGGTGTTTGGAGATGGAACGGTAAGAGGTGTTTAAAGCTGGGAACTATCTCAGTGATACAGCATTTGCCTAGTGAGCCTGCAGCTCTGGGTTCATCCCCTACTGGAAAAACGGGGTGGGGGGTGTTATTAGGTCATGGGGGCAGAATCCTTGTGGATTAATGCTTTTATTACAAGAATGGATTCATTACTACGGGAATGAATATGAGCCTAGTAATGAATATTACTATACATAGTAATGTCCAACAGGACATGATCAGCCAGCCATCTCTGCCTCTCCCTCTTCCCGCTTTGCCTCCTGCCAGAAGATAAAGAGCAAGAAAACCCTAATCAGCTAAGCTCCCTTGATTGTAGACTTCCTGACCTCCAGAACCAAGTACTAAATAAACTTCTATTCATTATAAAGTATCTAGTCCATGGCACTGTTACAATAGCACAAAACAGACTTAAGACAGAAAATTAGTACTGAGACATAGGGACATTGCAATAACAAATACCTGAAATTTGGAAGCAGCTTTAGAACTGGGATAGTGGATGGAGGCTGCAAGAATCTGGAGACACAAGCTAGAAAAGGCCTAGATTGCTGAAAGCAGAAGATTATGAGTGATCCTGGTGAGGGTTCAGGAGAATTGTAGGGAAGGTTAAAACTTCTTAGAGATAACTTCAATGATCTTTAATAGGATGTCAGGAGAAATATGGATGGTGTCATGGTTTATATATGAGATATCCATCAAAAGTTCTTGTGTGAGACCATACAAGAACATTCAAAGATGAAATGATTAGTTATAATTTAATTAGCGGATTAATCCACTGATAAAAATTAACTAGGTGGTAGCCGTAGGCAGGTAGGGTATGGCTGGAGGAGACAGGTCACTGGGGGTATGTCTTTGGGATTTAGTTTGTCTATGGTAAGAATTTCTCCGATTCCTAGACCTTGAGCTTCTTCCCTCTGCCACACCATTCTACCATGATGTTCTGCCTTACCTCGGGCCCAGGGCTATGGAATGGGCCAACTATGGACTGAACCTCTGAAACTGTGAGCCAAAATAAGCTTACCCTTCTCTACATTGTTTTTGTCAAGTTTTTTTGGTCACGAAGATGAAAAAGCTGATAAAAGAGATAGTAAAAGCCATTCTCATGAGGTCTCAAGTGGAAGTGAAGAACAAAGTGCTGGAAACTGGGATAGAGACCAACCTTAGTATGTGGTGGCTATGAACTTGGCTGGTTTGTGTCTCTGTCCTAGAACTTTATGAAGAGCAGAAAATACGTGAACAGATAGGATATTTGGTAGAAGAAAAATCTCAGTCACAAAGCACTCAGGTTACTGCATGGCTGCTGCTGCTGCTGCTGCTTCTTTTTTTTTTTTCCCCTTTGGTATAGGGATTGAACTCAGGGGTACTTAACCATTGAGCTATATCCAATCCCTTTTTGATTTTTTGAGATAGGGTCTCACTAAGTTGCTAAGGCTGGCTTTGAACTTGAGCTTCTCCTGCCTCAGCTTCCCAAGCCATTGGGATTACAGATGTGTGCCACTGCCCCTGGCTTGCCTGGCTTTTTTTTTAACTGTGTACAGTAAAACCTAAACCCCAGAGACATGTTCCCAGTGACCTGTCTCCTCCAGCCACACCCTACCTGCCTACAGCTACCACCTAGTTAATTTTTATCAGTGGATTAATCCACTGATCAAATTATAACTCTAATCATTTCATCTTTGAATGTTCTTGCATGGTCTCACATGCAAGGCCAGGGGCTGGGGATGTGGCTCAAGCGGTAGCGCGCTCGCCTAGCATGCGTGCAGCCCGGGTTGGATCCTCAGCACCACATACAAACAAAGATGTTGTGTCCGCCAAAAACTAAAAAAATAAATAAATAAGAACTTCTAGTGGACGCCTCATGATTTTAAGTGGAATTTATCATTAAAAGGGAAACAGAATTTAGGGATTTGAAGAATTTTCAGCCTTTTTAGGAGAAAAAAAAAACACCAAGAGATCTTTTCATAAAGAGTTTAGAATGGTCAGAAAGAAGCCTGAGGCCATTCATCAGGAACACAGAAAAATGACCCCAAAGGACACAGATTGTTGGTGCTGCCCCTCCCAACACGCACCCAGAGCACCAACCCAGAGGGAGGGAAATCTGTCAAAAGGCCTAGGGCACCCTCCAACCTCAGGGCTCCATGCCCAGGACTGCTTTGAGTCTCCACTCTCTGCATTATGGTGCAGCCCACTCTGGGCCCCGTGACTCAAGGTGTAGCTTGGCCCACCACTCCAAAAGAAGCAAGCAGTAAGCACTGCTGGCCTCTACATGGTGCCAATTCTGCAGGCTTGCAGAATGCAAAAGCTGGGGGACGTACATTCCCCACTGAGATTTCACAGGATGTCCTTGAGCAGCCTGGGGTCTAGGTGAATTTGTCACAGAGGCAGACACTATAGAGAATCCCTCATAGGGCAATGCCTGGAGGAACTGTAGGGTCAGAGCTGCAAGTCCCCATTAGGCCTGAGGTAGGATGGAAAAAAATTTTTTAAAGGCAAAAAGAAGATAAAAGGAGGAATAAGGAAATATTATTCAACATTAAAAAACAATAAAATCATGGCATTTGCAGGTAAATGGATGGAGCTGGAGAATATAATGCTAAGTAAAGTTAGTCAACCCCCCAAAACCAAATGCTGAATGTTTTCTCTGATTTAAAGATGCTGATTCATAATGGGAGGGGGGCACATGGGAAGATTAGATGAACTCTAGATAAGGCAAAGGGAAAAAGTTGAGGGAAGAAAAGGGCGGGGGCACGGGGGTGGGAAAGACGGTGGAATGAGATGGACATCATTACCCTAAATACATGTATGAAGATACGAACGGTGTGACTCTACTTTATGTACAACCAGAGATATGAAAAATTGTGCTCTATATGTGTAACATGAATTGTAATGCACTCTGCTGTCATATATAACAAATTAAAATTTTTAAAAAGGGAAAAAACCCAGTGTACTACAGTGACACAGCAACTTCAATGTTTATAGCTGCACATTTCACAATAGCTAAACTGTGAAACCAAACTAGATGCCCTTCAATAGATGAATGGATAAAGAAACTGTGGTATATATACACAGTGGAATATTACTCAGCATTAAAAGAGAATAAAATTATGGCACTTGCAGGTAAATGGATGGAGTTGGAGAATATTAAGCTAAGTGAAGTAAGTCAATCCCAAAAAACCAAAGGCCAAATGTTTTCTCTGATAAGTGGATGCTGATCCATAATGGGGGTGGTGGGAGGAACATGAGAGGAATGGAGGAACTCTAGATAGGGCAAAGGAGAGGGAGGGGTAGGGAAGGGGCATGGGGGCAGGAAGGATGGTGGAATGAGATGGACATCATTATTCTAGGTACCTGTATGAATGGTGTGACTCTATGTACAACCACAGAAATGAAAAATCGTGCTCCATTTGTGTACTATGAATTGAAATACATTCTGCTGTCATATATAACAATTTAGAACAAATAAATTAATTAATTTTTAAAAAGGAGGAACAAGGAAACAGAATTTTAAATATAACGTTCTGCAGATGCCTATAATCCCAGCTACTTGGGAGGCTGAGGCAGAAGGATTACAACTTAGCAAGACCCTGTCTCAAAATCAAAATAAGGGATAGGGATATGTATAGCTCAGATTTAGAGTATGCCTGGGTTCCATTTCCAGTATCACAAAAAACTAAAAAAGTAATTTTTAAAAAACCTATAGTTCCACATACCTTTCCAGGCCAGTCATACTAGTTCTTCTCGGCCTGTCTTGCCCAGATTTATGTGACATCTGTAAATTTTAATGTAAATTCACCCACTTAAAAAAATAACCTTTTACACTGTTAATTAGCCCATACAATAAATAGATTAAGGATGTGACGGCAATCTGGCTGGACATCTGTCACCCTACTGATCGCCAGAATTGATTCAGCTGATCTGGTTGGCTAGGCAGGAGTCCTCATCCAAGAGCTTCCCTCTCAAAGATGAGCAGTCTGTTGAAGAGGACAAACTTCCCCAATAGAGGAGGACTGTTCTTCGGTCAAGGGTGTAGAGTAGCTATGCTCCCTTTCTAGAACCCCCAAACAATCTCTCAATAAATAGATTAAGCAAAGAGAGATACATTTTGAGAAATCTATAACTTAGGGGATTTTCTAACATCATCAACTGATTAGATAATAACATCAATCTAAGGATCCTGAGAATAACCAGACCACTATAAACTGTCTTATGATTGCCAGACTGTTGTCATTACCACATACTTTCCCAAACCCTCTCTCACCTCTCACTGTGTATCCTTTAAAAGAAGAGCCAGAGACCCCCATAGCATGTCTCTCTCTTGCAATACCCCTCAATGTCCCTTAAATGTACATCTGCTTTCCTAAATCTCTTTAAGCACTTGAGTCTCAATGTAATGTGTGCTGAAATTCTTTTCCATCACATATGTCAAGGACCCCATTTGTTCTGAGGTGAGGTCCCTTTCTGTGGAAACCTTGGACCTCCTCTGGTGACAGGCCCTGTAGAACAGGAAGTGTAGAGTGACCAAGATGCAATGTTAACCTGACAGAGCTGTAGGAAGCCCTAACTTGTGAGCTCAGCAAAGCCATAAAGGCAGGTGGGACTGCCCTAGGCCCCGCAGATGAATCAGCCCAGTGTGTCTGGATGGCAGAACACGGAGTCAAATAAAGTCCTGGAGCTTTATTACTTTCTTTTCTCACCTACTTCACCCTTTAGGGGTGGGAAAGTACCTCCTATGCTGTCCCTTCTTTGTATCTTAGAAGTATGTGACTGGTGATTGCATTTTGATTTCACAGGCTCTCAGCTGGACAGGAATTTACCTCAGGATGAATCTTGCCTCAGTCTTACCTGTTATCTGACTTAGATGAGACTGAACTTTTAAGTTGGTTTTGGAACCATGTTAGGACTTCAGGGCTAAGGAAAGAGAAGGGAAATTGCATGGAAATGGAAGGAGACCCTCATGGTTATACAAAATTACATACAAGAGGAAGTGAGGGGAAAGGGGAAAAAAAAAGAAAAAAAAACAAGGGGGAGAAATGAATTACAGTAGATGGGGTTGAGAGAGAAGATAGGAGGGGAGGGGATGGGGGATAGTAGAGGATAGGAAAGGCAGCAGAATACAACAGACACTAGTATGGCAATATGTAAAACAGTGGATGTGTAACCGATGTGATGCTGCAATCTGTATCCGGGGTAAAAATGGGAGTTCATAACCCACTTGAATCAAAGTGTGAAATATGATTTGTCAAGAACTATGTAATGTTTTGAACAACCAACAATAAAAATTTAAAAAAAAAAAGACTTCAGGGCTTTTGAGGTAGAATGAATGTAATTTTTTTTAAGTCAACATGAAATAATCAATAACTTTTAAAAATAACTTTATTTTAATTATTTATATGTGGTGCTGAGGTTTTAACCCAGTGCCTCACACACACTAGGCAAGTGCTCTACCACTGAGCTACAACCCCAGCCCCAGAATGAATGTCATGTGCACATGAAAAGGACATGAGTTTAGATAGGCTGGGGTAGAATGCTGTGGCTTGCATGAGTCCCCCAAAGTCCAGATGTTGCAAACATATTCCCCAATCTGGTGGTGGTGTTGGGAGGTGGGACTTTTAAGTGACACTTAGGTCTTGGGGGTTCTGCCTTCATGAATGGATCAATGCCATTATCTTGGGAGTAAGCTCCTTTAAAAAGGCCAAGTCTGCCCCCCATCCTTGCCCTTCTACCTTCTATCTTTCACTATGAGAGGATGCAGCATGCAGGCCCCTACCAGATGTGGTCCCCCAATCTTGGCCCAGTCTCCAGAACTGTGAGGCAAATAAACTATCCATTACAAATCACCCAGTCTGCAGTATTGTATTATAAGAGCAGAAAACAGACTAAGATAATATTCTAACCCCTCCCCACTCTGTCAACAATCCCACTCCTATAGCATTGGCTCAAATGCCCCTCATCTATGAAGTCTGCTCAGATATTTCTATGAACAAATGTTTTTGTTCCCATAAAATATTTTTTATACCTTGAATTCTTTACTTACCAGGTAAAATAATGTTGTATTGTTACTGGTTTTATGTCTTGTCCATTATCCTATGACCTTTAACTTATTTATACAAGAGCCTATGAGAGAACCTGGATTATCCAAGATGCATTGTCACATAATGTAACTTTATATTTTATAAGTATGTGCTTGCTTACTTCCTTCTCCCCCACCCCCAATACCAGGAATTGAACCCAGAGGTATTCTACTACTGAGCCACATCTTCAGATCCTTTAATGTTTTATTTTGAGAAAGGATCTCACTAGGTTGCCCAAGTTGGTTTTCAACTTATAATTCTCCTGCCTCAGCCTCCCAATTTGCTAGGATTGTAGGGTTATGCCACAATACCTGTCTGTTTTATAAATGTCTGCCAAATAAGTAACAACATGGAATTAAAAGATGTACTACATTTCTTAATAATAACTGAAATGTAGTACACACTTACTGTATGCAAGACCAGAATCTCTCAACCTCCACACCACTGATTTTGGGGGCCAGATAACTCATTGTTGGGGGGGCCTCCTCTAACGTGCACTATAGGATATTTAACAATAGCTTGGGCCTTTACCCACAAGGTGCCAGTAGAACATCCCACTCTCTAGTTCTGACAAGCAAAATGTCTCCAGCCATTACCAAATGTTGAGAACCACTGTGCCAAAAACTTTCAAGGGTTGTTCAAGTATTAACTCAACCCTGCAGGTCAAACACTGTAGTTATCTCCACTGTAGAGAAAAGGCATGAAAGGGATGGGGGAGGTGCCCAAGTCATCCAGCTAATGAGGAGTGGAGCTCGGACTGAAACTTTAGTCCTTCCAGGACCCAACTCCTAATCTTTATTCCCTGCTGCCTCCAATAAAACCATCTCATGAAGGATTGGCTCCCTACATTTCAAGTACCTTAAGTGACCCCACACTCCACCACTGCCCTTTGGAGCAACTAGAAACGTGGGGTCTCTAGTATATCAAAGTCCTTCAATCAGGCCACTTCTCGGGCAGGCTTCCTTAGGACACACAGTCACCAGCCTCATGGCCCTGGTGCCCCTCTGCAGGCTCCCCAATATACTTTTAATGTACGTGGCTGCATTCATGGGATCACTGACACCCTCCAGCTGGGCACCAGACTTCCTCACATGCTGTCCTCTTCCTGCAGTCATGGCACACCAGAGGCACAGGACTTAATCACTCTGCTCCTAAATCAGGTCTCCAGGGTCCTACTCTCAATGGCAAGTCTTCCAGACATCAATGTGGGATACGCCTGCACCTGCATCCACACATTTCCCCAGCCTGTCAAGATGTGTAAGTCTGGTCCTAGTGGCCACTGCCAATATCCCAGTGCGGTGTGTAGTCCAAATCGTACTGTGAATGCAATGCAATCAATGCAGCCGCAAGGGAAGTTAGGACGAGGGCAGAGGTATGGGAGTTCTCCCTTCACGTCATAATCGACCTTGATCAGCCATTCTTTGGTACAGATGACCAACTAATTGTGATTATCCTGGATAGACTGTCATTTTTATCACTTCTCTACTCAAAAACCTTCCATGGGCTCCTTATCTCACTTAGAAAAAGGGTCACATCCTTGCTCTGCCCTATAGCTACCTATATGGCCAGCACCTCTCGTCCTTCTTTTCCAACTGTCCCCTTCTATTCCACATCACCCAGTCCAGCCTCAGCAGCCTCCTCACAACCACTCCCCCTGGCATTTTTTTTTTTTTTTTTTGATGGTGGTACTGGGCATTGAATCCAGCAGGGCTCTACCACTGAGCTATATCCTCAGTTCTCTTTTCAGTTTTGAGACAGGGTCTCATGAAGTTGCCTGGGCTGGCTTTGAACTTGCAATTCTCTTGTTTCAGTTGCCCAAGTAGCTGGGATTACCTGAGTAGGTCACTGCAAATAGCCACTCACCATGTCTTGATGAGGCTAGTTAGGCAAACTCCCTCCTTGGGGCCTTTGCACTTGCTGTGCCCTTAGCCTAGAATGCTTGGGCTTGGGTATCTACTCCTCCAGCTCTTTCCTCAACTTCTCCACCTCCCAGCAGCAATTCCCCACACACCCAATATTGTAGATCCCTTTCCCTAATTGCAAAGACTTTGTTGTTTTGCTCACTGCTGCTGTTGTATAGCCAATGTCTAGAATAGTGCCTGGCACACAGTTAGCTCTCATACAAGTTTACTGAATGAACAAATGGATCTATTCATCAGGATGTCATTGTCCCAGTGCAGGTGGAGGAGTGGGGAAGCAGTAACCATAGGTCAGGTCCTCTCTAGCACCTCTGGTGCAGCCTGTGGCTAGACCCTGGCTGAAACTGGTGGCCTCACCCCATCATTGTACAGTGATGGCAATATGCCTGGGGGTGAGGGAGCTGTGCTTCCCCCAGGCTCCTTAGAGACAACAGAGGGCAGAGTAATTGACTACATCAAGGCCACCAGTGGGAGTGTCTCTCAAGTCATCCAAGCTCTGAGGAAAAGGAACCAGACAAGCTTTCCACTGCAACCACAATGCTTTCTCTGTTCCCCACCCTTGGGCTCCATAGGCGGCCAACAGCCTTCATAGCAGACTTTTGTACAGAAACACTGTATCATCCATTTGACCAGCTGCCAATCACAAGACACCAGGGGAGCCACCTGAAAATCATACTTCCGATGTCTGCCTGGAGAGGCAGATGCTTTGAATTCTATTTTCAGGGTTAGAAAGCTAAAACCCATGTGACAAGGTGGGAATCAGGAAGACAGGCCAGGCCGAGGATAAATATAAGAGAATTCACTGCCAACATGGACCCTCCCACCCAAAAGAAGCCATGAGCTCGTATTAAGGATCTCTGAACTTGGGGCTGGTACCCCACATGCCACCAGCATGTCTCCCTCCTCTGGCCCCCAGATGCCTCTTCTAGAAACAGTGGATTGCATCAGCCCTGTCCTTACCACACAATGGCTCCAATTCCCAGATGACTATCAAGTACTTGCAATGTGGCTGGTCTACCCTGGCTAGCACTTTTTTTTTTTTTTTTTTTTTATTGGTTGTTCAAAACATTACAAAGCTCTTGACATATCATATTTCATACATTAGATTCAAGTGGGTTATGAACTCCCATTTTTACCCCAAATACAGATTGCAGAATCACATCGGTTACACATCCACATTTTTACATAATGCCATACTTTTAAGTAGAAACATATGCTGAATTTCAAATGCTTAGTATACACACACACACACACACACACACAAAAATATCACCTTATAATGGGTTAAAATATTTAAATTAATTTCACCTCTTTATTGTTACTTTTTTGAAAATGTGGCTAAATTAAAAAATTTTTAAATGCATTTTAAATTATGAACTATGAATGATGGCACACACTTGTAATCCCAGCAACTCAGGAGGACTGCAAGTTCAAGGCCAGCCCCAGCAACTTAGCAAGAGTCTACCTCAAAAATACAAAAGATCGGGGCTGGGGATGTGGCTCAAGCGGTAGCGCGCTTGCCTGGCATGCGTGCAGCCCGGGTTTGATCCTCAACACCACATACAAAACAAAGATGTTGTGTCTGCCGAAAACTAAAAAATAAATATTAAAATTCTCTCTCTCTCCCTCTCTCTCTCTCTTAAAAAAAAATACAAAAGATCTGGGGACACAGTTCAGTGGTGAAGTGCCCTGGGTTCAATCCCCAGTAACAAAAATAAATAAATAAACAAAGAGAGTGGCTTGCATTTGTGGCTCCCTCCCAATTTCTATAGGATAGCATTGGGCTAGACAATCCTTCCTCACTCAAACTTTCTATTTTCCAAGGGTAGTGGAATCCACCCCCAAGTGTCTACTGGAAACATCTAGAAAACTGCATCGCTTCCTATGTTCCACATTAAAAGGCCAGCCTTGGGGTCTGAGATGTCTGGGGGAGGGCCCCTGGTAATTCAGATGCACAGCCAAGGTAGCACTGAAGTCCTACAGTCTTAAACACATCCTAGTCCAGAAAACCTCCTTGCTGTGTCTTTGTCCCTCTCCTCCTGGATCATGAGTATGAAAGCAAAGTTTGAGATGCCATTGTCCTTGGCCCACAGGCTCAACCTCTACTCTACCCACAATCAATTTCTTCCTGACCCTTCTTGCCCCGATGCCTACAGGGGGTTACCCCTCACACATCTTCCCAGAGTCTACAAGAGTGAGCAGCTAAATTTGGGTATGCCAGATGATCAGATGGAACTGGTTCACCAGAACCTTCTCTCCTCTGTCCAAGAGCTGTGCCCTGGAGATGGGCCATCAGGACTGACCTCTGCTTCTGCTACCTGCAAGATATGTGACTTTGGATAACTTAGCTCTCCTAAGACTGAGCTTCCTAATCTCTAAAATGGAGGAAGACTCCTCCCATACAGTTTCATCATGGTGGTGAAGAGATAACAAAAGTAAGGCACACCAAGATAGTTTTTGGCAGTGCTCCATCTTCGTGTACAAGGTGCAATCCAAAAACCACAACAGTGTAAAATGTGGGGTGAATAAAAATACTCTTTTTTTTAGTTATACACGGGCACAATATCTTTATTTTGTTTCTTTATTTTTATGTGGTGCTAAGGATCAAACCCAGTGCCCCACATATGTGAGGCAAGCACTCTGCCACTGAGCCACAACCCCAGCACCAAAAATATTCTTTTTTTTTTTTTTTTTTTTTTTTTTTAAAGAGAGAGACAGAGAGAGAATTTTAATATTTATTTTTTAGTTATTGGCGGACACAACATCTTTGTATGTGGTGCTGAGGATCGAACCCGGGCCGCACGCATGCCAGGCGAGCATGCTACCGCTTGAGCCACATCCCCAGCCCCCAAAAATATTCTTAATAATACTATTTTTTGATATACACGCCCACAATCGAAAGGACAAATAAAACTGTGAATCTTATACTATGCACAACTGACTATTCATTAAGAAAAGAAAGTTCCAGATGATTGCCCTAGGCCTTATTAGTATTTCCTAAACATATCTTCCCTCCCCAGAGGTAAAAATTTTAGTTTGTATGTTTCATTTGCATGAGCATGCACACACAATTTGATAATGGAGACTAGGATTCAAAACCGAGTTTCACTTAAGGGTCTTTATCCCAGCAGGGGTTTATAGTGTTATGAACATTGGGGAATCTGGAATCAGTAGTTGGGACCCAAGACCAGATTTCCCGCCCCATCCTCCCCTCCTTCTGCCACAGCTTCCTCTCTGGACTGCCCAATCACCAGAAGCCTCATCACTCTACCTGCCTTTGACACATCAGCCTGCTTCACTTCCATAGTGGCGATTACACCACAAAGTCTCTGGTGTATGCCCCAAGAATGCAAGGTTTTCATACATTCCATAGTCTCTCCAATACCAAATTGAATGCCTGGTTCATAATAGGCAATCAGTAAATATTTAAATGTATGGACAGCTGAATTATTATGTGCACACTGAAGCAATAAGTAAAACAACTGTGAACAGAAACTTTCACCAAGTTAAAACAACTCAGGCCCCTCTTTTGCAAAGACCTGGGCATCGAAGGTGCTGAGAGCTTGCAAAAGCTCAGACTGGGAGTTCACAGAGCCAACAAGGGTCACCACTTTCTGCCAAGTGCACGTCACTATGCTCACAAGGACACCCTTATCAACAGCCAGATGTGGGTTTCTGAAGAACTAGCCGTTGCCAACTTTGACTCAGCTTAACCACCATCAGCTCCCAGGGTGCTAGATCACATCAGAGGCTGATGTCAGCAAACTCCAAGAGGTCCTAGGAGAGTCACATGCTTGAGGACATTCCATTTCCTAGGAAATCTCCTCCTTCCTTACTTGCTTATCAAGATGGCCAGATAAAACACCAGGACCCAGCTTCCAGGGAATCAAAGCACTATTAGCAGTGGAAAGGGATATGGACTCAGAAAGTCTCTGATAATCCAGCCTCTACATCCACTGGCCTGGTGATTCTCACAGTCTCAAATTCCTTCTCTAAAAAAATGGGGGTACCAAGAGCAAGTTCTCAGAGATGTCATGACCTTCAAGATATATCATGAGCTGGGCACAGTGGTGCACACCTCTAATCCCAGTGACTTGGAGGCTGAGACAGAAGGATCCAGGTTTGAGGCCAATCTGGGCAATTTAGCCAGACCCTGTCTCAAAATAAAATTAAAATGATCTGGGGGTGGTAGAGTGCCACTGGGTTCAATCCCTGGTACCAGGAAAAAAAAAAAAAAAGACGACACGTCATGGTATTTAAAATCCGTTGCCTCCATATGAACCTGGCACACAGCAAGCACTCTGCACCTGTAAGATGACAGTGACATCTGGTCCTGGTGCTGCCCACCCTTCCTTCCACATGGCAGTCTCTCTCAACTCAAGATCTGTCCCATCCCAGCAAAGAAAGGAGTCCACAGCCACAGCTCCTACCTGCTCCACAACCACACTCACCTGTCGTCCTGGCTCCACTCTATCCACTATACAAGACTGCAGCGACCAGGGAGACAGTCAGACTGCCACCCAGACTCGGCCCTGCACTGAACACAGATCCACCTCCTGGCCCTGACTCAAGGGCATATTGGTGGGGTGGGTGGAGCACAGAGGAGGGAGACAGGGAGGAGGCAGCACAGGGGAAGTCCCTTTTGCTCTTTCCAAGTACACCTTCTAGAATTTGTGCCCAACTCCCTGATCCAAGCCCTCTCCTGAAGTATACCCCTTTCCAAAGCTGCTCCCCAATTCAGCAGGGATGCTGGTGCACATCACTCAAGAGTTCAGGCTTTAACTAAGTCACAGATGATGCATATGACCCACAAATGCTTAAATATATCAGCAATCCCACAAATAAGAAAACAAAACAAAACAAAAGCAAAGGGACATGATTTGATCTAGCAATTTCACTTATGGTATATATTCCAAAGAATCAAAATCAGGAATTTGAAGAGATTTGTATGCCCACATTCTTAGCTGCTTTAGTCACGAGAGTTTAAACATGGAAGCAATTTGAGTGTCCTTTGAGGGATAAGTGAGTGCGAAAATATGATACACACATATAATTGAGTATTATTCAGCTGTAAAAAGGAAATTCTAACATTTGTTACAAAATGGATGAAACTTGAAGGCACTATGCTAAGTGAAATAAGCTAGTCACAGAAAGACAAATACCGTGTGATTCCACATACAGGAGGTACTCAGAATCGTCAAAATCACAGACACAGAAAGTAGAATGGTGGTTGCCAAAAGATGGGGTGGGGTTTTCAATTTTACAAGATGAAAACAATTCTGGATATAGATGGTAGTAAAGATAACACATTAAGAATATATGAATGTATATAATGCCACTGAACTGCACACTTAAAAATGATTAAGATGGTAATCATTTTTACCATAATAAAAAAATCAGGCGGTGTAGCTCAGTGGTAGAGCACGTACTTTGCATCTGCAAGGCCCTGTCTGAGCACTAGCATACTTTGAAAAAAAAAAAAAGGAATAAGAAAAACAAAGGACCCAGAAAAGGTAATTCACAGATTAAACCCAAACACTTAACAAACATATGAAATTATGTTGGTGACCAGGGAGCTCAAATACAATTTCTCACACAGTGCTGATGGGAATACAAATTGATACACTGGCTCAGAAGAGCCCTTCACCATGTGGTGGCTCAAGCCTATTATCCCAGATACTCGGGAGGCTGAGGGAGAAGAATCATAAGTTCAAGGCCAGCCTCAGCAATTTAGCAAAACCCATTCTCAACATAAAAAACAAAAAGGGCTGGGATGTAGCTCAGTGGTAGAGCACCCTGGGTTCAATCCCCAGTACTATTTAAAAAAAAAAAAAAGCACTTTACAGTATCTAGTAAATCTAAAGATGTATACAGCTTTCAATCTGGCAATGCCATCTCTGGGTATACCCCAGAGTAATCCTCCCTTACAACTCTTCACCCCATCATTCAAGGATGCTAATTTAATGCTGTTGTAATAGCAAAAAATGGAAACAACTTAAATGTCCATTAGTACAGGGACGGCCAAATAAACTGTGGTATATTCATACACTTGAATACTACAGATAACCATTTAGACTGAAGAAACTTATCTATATTGATCAATTTGGATAAAACTGAATAGATGATGTTTATTTTTTAAGTGTTACCAAAAGATAAATACAGTGTGAATTAAAAAAAAAAGTACGTTTATGTGTATGTGCACATGTATAAATTGTATGTGTACTTATGTATACAATAAAAGAATAGAATTTAAGATACAACCAACTTTAAGAGAAGATTTATGCTGGGCACGGTAGTGCACACCTTTAATCCCAGTGGCTTGGGAGGCTGAGACAGGAGGATCGAAAGTTCAAAGCCAGCCTCAGCAACTTAGCAAGGCACTAAGCAACTCAGTGAGAGCCTGTCTCTAAATAAAATATGAAATAGGGCTGGGGATGTGGCTCAGTGGTTGAGTAACCCTGAGTTCAACTCCTAGTACCAAAAAAAAAAAAAAAAAAAAAAA
>NW_026000243.1:3344976-3370303 GCF_001458135.2 Marmota marmota marmota | reverse complement strand
AAAAAAAAAAAAAAAAAAAAAAAAAGAGAGAGAAAGAGAGAATTACATTCTGGGCAGACGGGAAAGAATAGAATAGGTTGTAGGAGCAAGTCCTTAGCTTTACACTTATAATATTTATTTCTTTTTATTTATTTTCTTTTTATATTTTGTCATGCTGGGGATCAAACCCAGGGCCTAGCACATGCTAGGCAAGGGCTCTACCACTAAGCTACACCCACAGTCCTTTTTATTTATTTTGAGATGTGTCTCACTAAATGCCCAGGCTGGTCTTGAACTTGTGATCCTCCTGCCTCCCCCTCCCAAGTAGCAGTATTATAGTTGTGTCCACCATGACTAGCCCCTTTATTTCTTGAAAGAAAAAAATGGGGTGGGGGTGGGGTTGTGGCTCATTGGTAGAGTGCTTGCTTAGCATGTGTGAGGCCCTGGGTTTGATTCTCAGTACCGCATACAAATAAATAAAATAAAAGTCCATTGATAACTAAAAAAAAAATTTTTTTAAGTCTGATATAATGGGCTGGGGTTGTGGCTCAGTGGTAGAGTGATTCCTTAGCAAATGTGAGGCACTGGTTTGATCCTCAGAACCACATAAAAATAAATAAATAAAATAAAGGTCTATCAACAACTAAAAAAAATTTTTTTAAAAGTCTGACATAATATGAAAAATGTTTACATTTGATAACTTGTTTATTTGATAATATGGCTGATTTTCAAATATAAATTTTATGTTTGAAATATTTTTATATTAAAGAGAAGGAATAAAGATTTTGAAAAAAATAAAAATTTAAAGGCAATACAAGAAAATAGGGACATATGTATCTACATTTTTAAATTTTAAGAGAGAGAGAGAGAATAATTAAAAGACAAATGACTAACTGGGAAAATAAATCTACAACACATACACAGGATGATAGACCGGTTGATTCCTCCAGCCTGTAATGTGCTCATGCAAATTAAAAGGAAAAAAGCCAAAACACCAAATTTAAAAGTAGACCAAGGACATGAGTGTACAGTTTACAATAAAGATATATAAATGGCACATAGGAAAAGACACTTGTCTACACTTGGAAATTCCAGTGTGGTTGAGACAGTTTCTCACTGATCTTAACAGCAGAACCCAAGAGGCCTAAGACGCACAGTGCTGGGGGATGGGGGAAACGGTCCCTCTGACTTGTGTCGGGTCAACCTTGTGAGAGGGGATTTGGCAATATCTATCAACATCCCCTTTACCTGCTTGTACCTTGTGGATTTCCTTGCCAAAAGTTTTCTCTACAGAAAAGTCCCCTATAGTTGCACAGAAACTTGTCTATCAAGATCTTGGGGGCTGGAGTTGTGGCTCAGTGGTAGAGCGCTCGCCTAGCATGTGTGAGATCCTGGGTACAATCCTCAGCACCACATAAAAATAAAGGTATTGTGTGCAACTACAACTAATAAATAAATAAATGTTTTTTGTTTTGTTTTAAATCTTTACCAGGGCTGGGGATGTAGCTCAGTGCTGGAGGGCTTGAGTTCAATCCCAACTACTGCAAAAAAGAAAGAAAGAGAGAGAGAGGAAAAGAAGAAAGAAGGCAGGCAAGAAGGAAGGAAGGAAAGAAAGAAAGTCGGTTTGCTGGGTGTGATGGCACATGCTTGTAATCCCAGCTACTCAGGAGGCTGAGGCAGGATTATAAATACAAAGCTAACCTGGGCAACTCTGAAAGACTGTTTCAAAACAAAACATAAATAAATAAATAAAGGGCTGGGGAGGTAGCACAGTGGTAGAGTTCCCCTGAGTTCAGTTTCTAGTATAAAACACTCATATACACACACCCACATTCTTTATCACAGTTCCTCCTTCCCTCCCTTCCTTCCTTTCTGGTATTGCTATGTTGCCCAGGCTGGTTTTGAACCCTTGGGCTCAAGCAATCCTCTTGTCTCAGTCTCCCATCTGGGACTACAGCATGCATGTACCACCACAACTGGCTCACAGCACTTTTCATTTAAAAAAATTTTTTTAAATATTGGGGATTGAACCCAAGGATAGTTTACCAATGAAGTATGCCCCCAGCACTTTTTTATTTTGAGATAAGAATATATAAAATTATGGACCTTGGCCTTGAATTTTCAATCTTCCTGCCCCAGTCTCCCACATTCCCAGCCACTACTCCTGGCTCACAGCCCTTTTTATAACAACAAAATATGTTAACAATCTGAAAATCTATCCAGAGACCTGTTTAAATGCATCAAAGCACAGACAATGAAACACTATGCAAAGAAAAAGAGAGAATGTGTATCTATGCATTCTAATATCAAGTGATTAGATGCACAGTATTAAATTGTAAAAAAGAAGGGCTGGGGTTGTGGCTCAGTGGTAGAGTGCTTGCCTAACATGCTTGAGGCACTGAGTTCGATCCTCAGCACCACATAAATGTAAAATAAAGATATTGTGTCCACTTAAGACTAAAAAATAAATATTAAAAAAAATAAATTGTAAAAAAAGGCAGGCAGTGGCGGGGCTGGGGTTGTGGTTCAGCGGTAGAGTACTTGCCTAGCCCTGGGTTCGATCCTCAGCACCACATATAAACAAATGAACAAAATAAAGATATTAAAAAAAAAAGGCAGGCAGGGAAGCATTCTGTGTACCTCCAAATGTACTTTTACCGAAAGTTCATACATACGTATGTTCTTATGAATAGATTACTCAGAAGATTACAAAAGAAACAAAGGTGGTTGACTCTTTATAGGGCATACTGGGGGTACAGAAGTATGACCTAGAGGAGATTTTCTTTTTATCATCTACCCTTTTATAACTTTAAAAGTTATGAAAGGTTTAACTTTTTAAAACTGATATGTGCAATGAACTTTCAACAAAAAAACTTGATAGAAAGAGAAGAAAAGGCAGGCACGGTACACACTTGTAATCCCAACAACACACGAGGCTGAGGAAGAAGGCTACAAGCTCAAGAGAGAGAAGTATCAGTACCTTAGCAAGACCCTGTCTCAAAATAAAAAATAAAAAGTGCTGGGGAGAAAAAAAAAAAGCTGCCTGCGCTTGGGAGGTAGGTGAGTGGTAAAGCACCTCAGTGTTCTCTCCCCAGTAGGGAGGGAGAGAGGGAGGGAGGAAAGGAAGGAAGGAAATGTAAAGGTTGGAATCTCACACACCTGGACCTGAATTCCAAATTAACCGTCAGTTGTTTGAATGTGGCCATGCTAACTCCCGGGTTTTAGGTTTTCGTCTGGGTAAATGCAGATAAAAACAGCACTATCTCTGAGGGTGTGTGAACATGACAGAAAACAGTGGCTCCAAGGATCATTATTGAAGTAGAAACAGCTGATCTCAGTCCAAAGAACTGCATCACTAGCTGCTTTCACAGATTTGCCTTTCTTGTCCCTCTTTGTGTCCCACTCCAAGGATAGGGACCAGCATAGTATACACACTGGGCAAACAGCTTAACCAGGGTGGCAAGTAGGGCCGAAGTCCAGCCCTCCCTCTGCTGCCAAAGCATATGGCCCGTTGCATGGCTGTGTCCAAATGGAGGGGTAACTTTTTCTAATTTACATAAAAGTTTGGTGTGGGCTAGCAGCAATGCCATTTAGAGCACCTTCCTCCTTCCTCTTCTCTGCAAGTTAAAAACAACAAGGATCTGGGTGTGCAGACCAGGCTTTGCCAGAAGCACCCCTGGAGAAGCTGGTACAGCAAGCCCATCTGTATTTATTCTTCTACACTTCACTTCCCCTATGCCCACAAGGATTCTCTTTTCATAAGCAGCTGTGGTTTCTGCAGAACTGACTCCTATTACCTTTAGTTCAGTCAGATTCACTTCCTAATTCAAAGCTCTAAAGTGAGGTCACCCAGAAGACTAACCCTGTGTGGCCCCAGGAGAGCAATGGGCAAAACCTCCCTCTTCCTCTACCTCTTCCTCAGAAAGGCTAGTCCAGAATAATATCCCCACTGTAGTGCAGGTGGGGACCCCAGGTCCTCTGGGTACAGTGAGGTTAGGCAAACAGTAGAAACAGAAGCCAGAATGGACTGAGGCCTACTGCATGCAGGGCAATGTCTTAGGTACTGCACTGAGTAGTAAACATGACAGGCCCAGGCTTGCAGAGTTTACACCTAAGTGGGGACAGCCTCATGACTGACATAAATGGTGATGGTTCTATAACAATGACTCAGACCATGAGGGCACTGGAGCACAGAGTGATCGGCCAGCTCCTTTGCAACAGGGTAGGTGGGACCATCTCTGTGCGGAGCTGGCTCTTGACCTGAAATCAACATGAAAAGGCAGCCATGCAAAGATGGGAATGAGCAGGGGCAGAAGGTTCCAGACGGACAGAAGTGCAAAGACCCCACACTTGTCCGATGAAAGGAACAAGAATAAGTCTGATGTAGTCACAGAGGACAAGGAAGGGCCCAAAGTGTACTGAGGAGGCCATGGGGACCAGGTGGTATAGGACATTGTGGTTCACCCCAAGGAGCTTGGATTTTATTCTAGGTGTCATGAAGTTATTGAAGGGTATTAATAGGAGTGACACAACTCTCCACCCTCCCCCCCACCACTATGCTAGGGATGAAATCCAGGGACTTTAAAATGCTAGGCTAAACTAGCCTAGCCTTTAACACTGAGCTAAAGGCCCAGTCCTGGATTAATTTTTTAGTTGTTGATGTACCTTTGCTTTTTATTTATTTATATGTGGTGCTAAGGATCGAACCCAGTGCCTCACACATGCTAGGCAAGTGTTCTGCCATTGAAGGACAAACCCAGCCCCCTGGATTAATTTTTAAAAGCTCCTTGGGGAAGTTCTGCAGCTATTGTACATACTCTCATTTAATTTTTAAACTCCTTTATGTGACAGTTTACTTTTATTTCTATTTACAGATGAGGAGTGTCAGTTTCTTCCTGACTAGGAGGAGTTGACTGATCAGGGCTCCAGGACATTGTATAACTTGCACATCCCCACCCAAGAATTCAGCCAAGCCTCATCAGTTCCCCTACCTTGCAGGTAACAAAGAGGCAGGGTGGCAGTGGGGAAGCCACTCTAATGTTTTCCCTTTCCCAATACAGCACCTTCCAGAGTTAGTGTCCAGGTCCCTGACACAGCCATCCCTTTCAGTCATACATGTGTCCCCTCTTCACCATGATGCTAGCTACTCGCAGAGTTCCCTGTCACTGAATGGCCTCTTATTTCCAGAGCTATGTTCCCTTGGTGATTAACGTGCTTCTCCAGAGCAGATGGAGATGCACCTTGACTTATGATAGGGCTGTGTCCTGAGAAGCTGAAAATATTTCAAGTCAAAATGCATTTAATATACCTAATGGAATATCCCAGCTTAGCCCCAGTGCACCCTAGAGTATTGGTGGCTGCTGCTGCCCAGCATCACAAAACGATCATACTGCATATCACTAGCCCAGAAAACGGGAAAAATTCAAACTTCCAAGTACAGTTTCTATGGAACACACATTGCTTTCACACCATCATAAAGTTAAACATCCTAAGTAAAAAAGAAAAAAAAAAAAAAAAAGCTATCTTACATTAAGGACCATCTGTACTCCTAAAGGCTCCAAGTGGGAACGGTGTAGAGCACTGTTCAGACCTAGGATCCCCACAGAGGTGGGTAAGATTCCAGCTTTGCCCTACAAATGCCTCTGGCTTTCAGCTCTATTTTGGAGTATATGGGAGCAGCAAGGATCCCCAGAATCTGCTCTTTCCTGATCCCTAGTCACCTTTATAGAACTTTTATTCCCTTCTCTCCTTTCCAGAACATCTGGTCAGAACTGACATGAACTAATTAGCCCTTGTTGGCAATTCAGGAACAAATAAATTTCTGGACATCAGAGGAAAGTTTACTCATGAATTTCTATTATGAACTCAACAAGGTTAAAAGGGCTGGGTTTGAGAGAAGTAGAAAGGGTTCAGGTGGAGGGTGCATGTTGGTATGAGGCTAAAGGAATGTGTCCCCTACAAGAGAAATGAAGACTGTGGGTAAGGAAAACACAGCTTTCTGCGTCAGCCTGTCAGCTGGGAACAGAGAAGGGGGTGAGTGAGTCCCTCTGGAGGTTATCAGCATCATTAAGACTTGCTGATGAACCACTTGTACATACCCTTCTCCTCAAAGTAAAAGTAGAGAAGGAGGGAAGTGGAGGAATGGCTGACCTTCTAGGTGGTGCTGGAAAACACCAGACTGCACTTCTGAGCAACAGTCCCTCTGGGTGAAGCAGTGGGAATGCTGGGGAAGGGGCTGGTTGACATTCAGGTTATCAGAGGCAACACAGGGCCACCTCTCACCTGGGGCTCCCAAGCCCCCCGGGGGAATGTGGAAGTGAATCTAAGTACTCACAGCCCCATCATATCTCATGGCCAGAAGGCCCAGGTAACTCTTCTCAAGCCAACCTTTCCTGTCCCGTAACACATACTCACACTCAGGCCCTCGGCTGTGATAGCCTGTACACACTTCTCAGTGCACACTGGCCTACCTCAGAACACACAGGAACACAGCCCTCTCCCCCCATTTTTCCCCTCCCCTACACACCCCGCCCCGCCACATACAATTTCTGGGGCCTGTTGGGCCTCGGCCAGAGCATTCACTTCCTCCATTCCTTGGCGGTATTCTATGCGCTGGTTCCTTCACCTTCTGCTCTGGCGCCTACTGTTTGTTTGTCAGGTTGCAGGTCCCTGGAGCCATCAGCCAGGGAGCCTGGAGCTTCAGGAAGAGCAGGGAGTGGCTACACCAGCCCTCTGGGGACTCTGAAAGTTGGGTAAAGAGAAGCCCTGGGCTTACTGTCCTATGTCCTGATAAACCCAATTCATAGGAAGTGAGTCTGGCTCATGCTCAGGTACTAAGGAGATGGGCTGCAGGGGGAGGGCCTGTAGGAAAGCAAGGGAGAGAAACATGTACAGCAGAGGGCTGGGTTTGTGGCTCAGCAGCAGAGCACTCACCTAGCACATCTGAGGCACTGGGTTCGATCCTCAGCACCACATAAAAATAAACAAATAAAATAAAGCTATTTTGTCCATCTACAACTAAAAAAAAAAAGATACACAGCAGAGGCCCTGGACAGGCACCCCAGCCACACTGCTAGGCCCTGTGGGTGTATCCCCAGCAAGGCTGAGAGGGTTCTGGGGCAGCCTATAGCCATGGGCACACATACCGCAGAGGCTGCTACCTATGGAAGGCTGTCCCTGCCCCAGCACCCACAGCACACACTTACCATCCTTCAGGCCTATCCTAGTCTCTGCATCTGTGCCTAATTCCTGTGAGAGGAGCTGTCCTATCAGCCCTCAGAGTTCTCAAATCCAGAAAACTTCTGGGCCCTCCCCAATTGGCCCTCCCACCAGCTCAGACCTTCTCAGCTCTAGGCCTTAGGCTGTAGCGATTTCAGAATCATCCCAGCATTCAGACCTGGAAGAGGTAAAGGGAGGGCAAGACTCAGGCTAGACAGAGACTGAGGACTGGGGATTCTGGAATCGGCCTATTCAGTAGGACTCCACAGAGAGGCAGGCTCCTGGTCCTACAGGATAGCCTATAGGCAGAGACCCCCAAGTCAACCACACATAATGCCAAGGGCCAAGCAGAGCACCAGAACCCACTATTAGGCCCAAAACCCATGCCCAGGGTAATCTGGCACCTTGGCCAGTAGCTCCTCCTCCTGGCCCTTGTAGGAACCATCTTTGTGCTCAAGTTGGAAGAACGTGGCCTATCCATTCCCTGCAGCATGGGGGCAAGCACCACCAACCCCCACCAATGCAAACCCAGAGGCTCTTTCCAGGGACTTCTGTTACCAGAAAAAGACTCAGAGAAACTGAGGACAGAGAAGCCACGGACTCTTGAGACAACCCAGGAGATGAGTCCCCACCAGGGCCCTAGCTCTCTCTGAGGGCAGGAGAGGCCAGAGTCCCACCAACCTGGCCTCTCTGTGTCCTCCTGCCTAGGAGAGGGTGAAGGGATCAGGCTCCAGACACAGTACCTACCCCCACTCCAGGACACACCCAAACCTGGCAAGCTCACCTAGCCTCCAGGAGCTGTTAGTCCAGCTGTTCCAGAAAGAGAACATTTTCTTTCCTGTCTATTCGGACAGCCGCAGGGATAATGATGGTGAGAAAAGGACAGCAGAACACTGGGGACAGGAGATGCAGACAGCAGGACTACAGGGTTTCTGATGGTGGGCCAGGCCCCAAGCTGGGGCCCTGGGTAGGAGGCTGGCTGAGTGAGGTGGGGAAGGGCCTTGGGCCTGGCAGGGCACAGGGAAGGTCTGCATTGGTCTGCCTCCTGAACTCTGCGAAAAGGTGGGTGTGAGCGGTGGGAGGGTGGTTCTGGAAGCAGGGCAGGCTGGGGAAAAGGGAACAAAAGCCCAAGGGCAAGGAAGGAAAAGATTCCCTGTTTCATGGAATCTGTTCAGTTAAAAGGTGGAGCCCAGGGCTAGCCTCTAATAATCCTACCTGACCTCACACCCAGACAGGTCCCACAGCCCCTTCCTTAGCTAGTGCAGGGCTGGCGGGGCCCCAGCATCAACAGGCAAAGGTCTGGACACCTGGAGTCCTACTCCAGGGGGCAGGAAGTAAACTACGAGGCCAAAACATATTTCTCCCCCTCCTCCCATTTCCCCTTCTTCAATGGTCTCTCACCCTCCCCCCTCTCTTCCGAGTCCTTGTCCCCTTCCAGCCATCCCACCCTGGTGTCTCCCGGTCTCCATCTCCACCTCCTCCTGCTGCCTCCCCTGCCCCACCCCCAGTTATGTAAGGGGCCTGAGAACACACAGAGGAGCTTTGTTGTCAAACCAAATCCATAAGGAGCCGGAATCAGCCAACGCAGCTGTTCCCCATTCCCTCTGCCTTGGCAGGGTTGAGACTCCGGGCAGGAAGCCCCTACACGCCTCCATTTGGGGAGACAGGGTACAAACACTGGCCCCAGGGCCCCCAGACAGCTGAATGGGTGGCCAGGGATCAGTCACCACTGTGTGGGACCACAGCAGGGGACCAGCTGGCCCCTAAGGCAGAACAAAGCCACAGTGCAAAGCTATAGTCACAAAGACCACAGAGATGCAAGCTCTGGGCCAGAGACAGGCAACACAGTGCCAGGCTCTGGGGCCGGGGCGGGGGGAAGGACCAGTGAAAGTGCACCCCATGTTCTGCCCATATACCGATGCAAGCCCATATGCCCTCTCCCACATATAACGCATGTACATATCCACACACTTACAAGGCACACATGTACACACAAGCACATGCATCAGACCAAGCACAACAGGTGCGCTCACCTGGCAGGGGTCTGAGCAGAAACCTCCTCTCTGCTCTGGCCAGCTCCCTCCATCCTAGCAGGTAGCTCTTGGATAAAGAGCTGGAGCTCTAGAGAGAGGAAGGTGGAGGAAGTCAGAGGCCTGGGAAGCTCCATCTGACAATCCTTTGGTGGAGACCCGCTGCAGAAGGACAAGATCCTGCCCATGTGCCCAAGATGTCCAAGGATATGGATAGGGTCCAGGAAGCAGCAATGAAGATCACAGAATTGCATAGTCTTAGCAGGCACTGTCCTTCCCCCACCCACATGTTGAAAGAGCCATTTTTGCCCTAAAATTCCAAAGCTGCTAATACCTGGAGCTTTCTTTGGACTCCCAGTGAAGTCTCTCCTGAGTACCCCCCCACTTCAGTGAACCCAACCACCTCCCATGAGGACAACCCAAATGCTGAGGCCTAGGGAATGCAGGAGCAGAGGGACAAGAGAAGGAGAGAGAAGAGGTGGAAAGGAAGACAGAGGAACAGAGGAGAGGGAGAGGAATGCTGGGGATGTGTCTTAGTCTGAAGCGCTTGCTTGGCATGCACATGGCCCTGGGTTCAATTCCCAGTACTGAAAAAAGAAAAAGAAGAAAGTGAGCAGGTGCGGTCTATCTTAAAGGAAGGCAGAAAAGGACAGAGGAAAAGGAGGAAAGGAACAAAGTGGGGACAAGAAGGAAAAGGGGGCACTAAGCCTGGAGAGAAGGGCCCATGCTGTCCCCACCCCTCACTCTATCAACATACCCTCTGCTCCCAGCCCCTTGGATCTAACTCTCCCAGTTGGACACAGCCAGGCTAGGCCAGTGGAAAGGGCATTTCCAGACCAGATATCTTAGCCCATCCTGTCCAAAGGGGGGGTTAGCCTCAACAACCTCAGACCTTCAGGGTCTGGAGAACAGACAAGCTGAATGAAAAGGCATGAATGGGAGGACAGGGAGAGAGCCCAGTAGCACTCATGGGGCTCAGCCCAACTGGGCAGTGTCCTGCCTCCTCCCTGCCTGGGGAGAGAGATGCTGTGACCCTGAACAATTAAGTGTCTTTTCTGAGCTTTCACTCTGTCATTTGCAAAAAGAAATACTTATGGAGCAGCTACTGAGTGCTAATGTGGTATTGCTGGGAATACAACAGTAAACGAGACAAGTAACGGGTCCTGCCCAATCGTCCAGTGACTATAAGTTCACCTCTGAGGGCTCTCTCAGGTAGAAAAATGTCATCCCATTTGTGTATCACCATCCTAAGCAGTGATCAGACACCATTATCTGTACCCCAATGAGCAGACATGCTGATTGAAAACCAAGCCCAAGACCTGCCTGAGGTCACATAGCTGGACAGAGAGGAGACAGAAGCAACTCCTACCAGGCCACCTGCCCCTTTTCCCCTGGGGAAAATAAGTAGGCACTCTTTAATCTCAGCTTCCCACTCTGGAATAACAGAAACACCAGCCAGCATTTATACAGTACTAGGTTCCAAGCACTGATGGTATCTCTTAAGAAGTGCTAATTTGTTAGAGAAGTAAACAAAGGTAACAAAGGCAGGCAGGGAGCTCTGCTCAAAGTTAGCAAGGAGGGAAGAGCTTAGAGTCTATAACCTGCCTCTCAAAATACAAAGCTCCTGGCTCCACATCACCTCCCGGAAGCCCAACCCCAGGACCTTTGGTTTAGCCTGTGTGGCACTGAGATGTACTCTGGACTCATCAGGCCCAAAATCCCCTCCATGTCACAGGACAGGAGAATGCAGGGGGCTTCAGGGAAGCTTTATAGAACAGGGGCTTGAGTTGATGCTGAAGGACACTGGCCATTTAGAAAGGTCATTGTCAAAGATGCCTAAGCTGTGGGGGTGTGGGGATGCTGGTGTAAGTAAAGATAAGGAAGTAAAAATACATGAGGCTTCTACAGAGAATATAAGAACACACTGGAGCCTGGGAGCGGAGGGGAGGGGTGGTTAAAAAAAAATCTTTTAAGCCAAGAAACCCTCTGTCCCAGTTTCAAAAGAAATTTTAAATGGAAACTCAGTATGTAGAAGGAATGAAAGTGGAGCTGGTCGGATTGAAGCAAAAGAGGATGACTCCCTTACTCCAAGGGAAGCCGCACCACCAAGATCCCTTTCTTAAGAGGGCCCCAAATAAGGAGAAGACTGACATAAGGACAGGAAGTGACACAGGTCTGGTCTGTGTAGGGACCTGAAGGTTACTGAAGAGCGGTGACAGGTGCAGAAATGTGAGCAGCCAGACCTGGGGTGGGAAGAATGGAGCATGCCCTCCTCAGGGGACAGCCTGCGACCCAGCACACCAAGGCTCCTGCCTGCCTTTCTGGTGTCTGAACAGGGCCCCCAAGGTGATAGCACACACTGGGGTCAGGCCAATCTCTGACAAACAGCTCATCTGGCAAAGAGGGAAACTCTTTTTCCTTTGCTCTCAGAAGAATAGGAAGCAGGGATAGGAGTACATAAAGACAATGGTAGAAAACCTGAGCTATGTTTTTCACTCATCCATCAAGCACTCATTTATTGAGCACTTATTATTGCTAGTCATCATTGCAGGCATAAAGAACATAGCAGCAAATAAGACAGACAAATTTCTAGAGTTTACATTAAGGAAGCCACATTTGGTTTTGTACTAGAGATTGAACCCAGGGGTGCTTTACCACTGAGCTATGTCCCCAGCCCTTTTTATTTTTCATTTTTGAGGCAGGATCTCACTAAGTTGCTGAGGCTGGCCTCAAACTTGCAATCCTGCTACCTTAGCCTAGTTGTTGGGATTACAGTGCCACAGAGCCCCCCGTGGAGCTTAGATCAAAATCCTAAAATAAAATACCTTCAAAGTGTTCAAACCCATTCTACACTACAAACATACTCCAGCCAATGACTGCATCTCCTCTATTCTGTCCCTGTCAAAGTCACAGGTCTATGCTCAAAGACCTCTCATAACAGGGAAATTGCCCCTTCCACAGGCAGAAGCATGCCTCTGAAACCTATAGGTGGCCATCCTGACAACCCTGCGACCTCTCCCTCCCCAGCCTCTTCAGATTCTTAGGCAAGTGAGTCAACCAAATATTAATGCACTATTAGGATGTGTGGATTTTGTATCCAGGCAATGTGAGGTTGTATCTCTGTTCTGTGTCAACTGTTTAGGGTCAATGAAACCAGTAGCTCCATTCTCACATGTCCAGAGCTTCCAGGATGCCTTGGGCTCTGCACCAATACTCCTCTGTTTGTCTTACTTCCCAGAGATTCCCGTCAGTGGGAGTCCAGGGTGTGTCCCTACTGGTCTCTATTTCTCTCTGCCAGGCACCCCTTCATTGAAGGTGAGCAATCTCAAAAGAACAAGGAGGCCTATGGCTTTTGAGCCTGCCTGCCAAGTACAAGAGGAGGTTTCAATGGCTGGAGAATGGGGTGTTTAGGGAACCTCTCTGACCTTGAGCCAGCCCAGGTCAGGGAGGTCTATGCAGCAAAAAGTGCTCCTACCTGGCAGGAACACTGGAAGAGGCCACCTTGGATGGTTTGATTCCCCATGCCCCGACCCCAGGAGGGCCCCTCCCCTTCCCCACGCGTCGCTGTGGTTGCCGGATGAGGCCTTGCAGCCATGTGGGAGGCCGAGGAAACGCATTTCCAAAGGAATAGGAGCGGGCAGGCGGGCCAGATGGAAGCAATTACCGGCGGGAAAGCGGGCGTGGTGGGGGCTGGGAGGGACCGGCAGGGGCCGCAGGGAAGGAGGAAAGCCAGGAGGCGAGATGGAAGGAGGAAGGAGAACCCGGGTCTGCCCAACTGAGAGGGCAGAGAAGCCCGACTCAGGAACTCAGGGGACTGGGCTTGGATGGGCAGGGCTATGACTTAGACTCAGGGTAGCACCCAGAAGCCTGGGTTTGTGTCCCACCTTTGTCACTAAAACACTGTGGCCTTGGGCAAATCCCTTTATACCTGAGTCCAGAGCCTCTTCCTTCTTCTTCTTCTTCTTCTTTTTTTTTTTTTTTTAAATTGCAAGCCCAACAGGTAAGGAAAACCAGTTCAGGGGCACAGTTGAGAACTGGACTGAAAAGTTCAGGGTTTGGAAGCAGGCCTGAAACTGAGTCCCAGCTCAGCTGCTTATGAGCTCTGATCTTGGCCAAGTAGTTTAATCTTCCCCAGCCTCTGTTTCTTCACTTATAAAGGGGCTCAAGAATAGGGGGTTTGGGGATTGGGGGTACAGCTCAGTGGTAGGATGCTTGCCCAGCATGTGTGTTCAATCCCCAGCACTGAAAAAAAATAGGATTTGGGGGGAGGTGGTAAGGTTTACATTAAGTGATGTGAATAAGTGCCTAGCACATTTTTTTTTTAATTGATCAGAACAGGTCTTTAATAAGTGCTTGGTTGATAAATAATGACTCCTTTTGTTATTTGCTAAGTCCCTTTTCATTATGACTTTTATTATGCTGCAATGGGAGGAAGACATAGAGTAGATGGTGGGCACAGTAGCATTGCTGCAGCAACAGGAACCTGCACCCTGAAAGGGGGTTTGGGCCCAATGCAGAAACACAACTACACTCCCTGAAATGCTCCCTGGACTCTTCTAGCTGATTTTCCCCAAACAGGAAAGCAAGATCCTGGAGTCCCTCACTCCCAGCAAGGGACTGAACAAAGCTGCAAGTGGAAGAAGAGGTTATCCTACCACTCCAACTGCTCCTGGGCTTCTGCAGCCCAGCCTTCCTCACACTCAAGGCCCACATTGAAAACTGAGGGCCTAGCCAACCTACACATCACCACAGTCTGAATAGCCGCACCCTCCTTCATACTGGGCCAAAAGCAGAACCCAGGGCTTCAGAGTGTAGACAATCACATCATCCTTCTGTATGGCAGCATTTGGGGGTGGGGTGGGTAGAGATGGGGCTGTGGTCTGGCCCTGGCTATGTCTCCAAGACTTAAAAGAAGAGCCAAACCTCTAGATACACACTGCCCTCATCCTGAAAAGCAACACCTTTTGGTGGAATTTAGCACCTGGCTGGGACCACAGTATCACTTGCTGCTGCTCCCACTTGAGGCTGCACTGGACCACCTCCTCCACCTGCATTGCATCATGTGAGCCTGAGTCTGCGTGCGCACACGAACACGTGCACACACACACATACACACAACAGGAAATGGCACTCCCTGAAATGCTCCCTGGACTTTTCTAGCTGACTTTCCCCAAACAGGAAAGAAAATCCTGGAATATGATAAGGTTTTGGGAGATTCTGAGGCCAGGGATGGCTAGAAACACATCCAGGGGTGCTCAATATTTATACAGAAGCACTGAACACCCCTGAGAAGGGGTGAAAAAGGAGAGAAATATGCTAATGACTACAATCACCCAAAGTCCCCTACGCTAGCCATTTCCTCCTGGAAACCAAAAGCTTCTGGTCAAGACCCTAGGTCTTGAGAAGGAAGGAAAATCCTAAGGGCCAGGGAACAAGAAGCAGCAGCTACACCAGCATCGGCTTGCTACAGAGAACTAACAAATACCAGGTGAAATCATCAGTTAGGGGGTGGGAGCAGGTGCTGAGAACTCAGGAATTCCCACTCTTTACCACCTGTTCTGCCTTCCTACGTCCAAGGTCCATCTCCGGGGACAGCGAGCCCTGGCTTGGCTTTCTGACCCTAGTGGAAGCCCAGGCTTCCCACACAACCTTGCTTTACCTTCTACCCTTTCCCTGTGTTCCCTCCTCTTCCCTCCCTGTAAGCCCAAGGACCGAACTCCGTAGGTATCTTACAACTGTTTCATATTTAGTCTGAGGTACAGTGATCCCTTCCTTACAATGGATGGTGCAAACCTTGAGACCCTCTGAGAGGAGTTTTCAGCTCCACTGAACAACTATGGAGCAGTCACTCTGAGAAGAGATCCAGAGACCAGAGGCAGTCTCCAGGGCAAAGACAGATAACAGGCCCAGACAAGGTTACTGCAGGGAGGCCACAGTTCAAGATAGTGCCAGAAAGGGAGCTGGCCTCTCTGATCCTCCTGTGAAGGGGAGGCCCTTTCCAGGATTTCTTGCAATTTCAGAAAGGAGTAGATTCTTGGTTCTACTCAGAAAACTAAATCCTAAGAGTGTAAAATGGCTGGGAGACTGGAGGGGCCAAGACAGTTTCTGAGGAGTGGGGAGTAAGTCATTTCTTCAGGGAAGGGAGGGATGGAGGGAGGGAAGGGGGGGCCCTCCTATGTTTGAGAAGCAACCTATTCCCAAGCCAAAGATGCCCTCTCAGTACAAGGTCCAAGCAGGTGACTCCTACTTTTGTGTTAGGCAAGTGCTCTAACCACTGAGATACACTTATGGCTCCTAATTTACATTTCTAGTTTATTCCATTCACATCACCCTTCTAACCTACACTATCACCTTGAAGTCTGGGGAGCTGGCCCCAAGTCTGTGTTCTCCCTCAACTTCTTGGTGGAGCCCAGAGCCCACTGAAGTAGCCTATGATCTCCCACCCAGACCAATCAAGAAACAGCATAAGGAGCACCCTGAGAATGGGGGCAGAAGCCGAGCAGGAAATAGGTAGAGGAAGCAGGGCCACCTCAGCTTAGGCAGAGGGTATCCCCAGACCAGCACCCAATATAACAAAATAGCCTGATAGTCAATTTCCAGGCCCCAAGCAATTGGCACCTCCCAGGTACCTCATTGAATTACATGGCAGTTTTGGAGAGTCAGTATAGGAGAAATAGTTCTAGTAGCAAACACTTACATAGTTCTTCCTCTCTGCAAGCACTTTTCAAAGTACTTAATACAGATCAACTCATTTAAAACCTGTGGACAGATGCCAGGACCAGGGCTTGGAGAAGGCAAGTGGGAGGGTGGGGTCTGTAGCACTGGTCCTGCACAGTGTCATGGGTTTGTGCCTTTTGTGACAACCCAGCCTATACCAGGTCCTTTTCCAAAGTTCTACAGAAAGTAAGTCCACCTGAACGTGGCTTCCATTCCATGCTTCCCACCAGTGGTGGAAAGCACAGGCTTCCTTGGGGGTGGGGGAAGCATGAACTCAGACAGGGCATAGTTGGGCACCAAACACAGCTTACACCCCCAGCCTTCTAGCAGCAGCCCCTAAGCCCGGCCCTGGGGAACAGAGGAAGCTGCAGTAGATCCGGCCAAAGACAGCCCAGACAAGCCTCCTCCAGGACTGGGAATGGAGCGGGCAGTGCTGGCAGACATGTTGGCAACTCTGGGCTGGCCACAGGTCTCTGCCAGCAGGGGTCCCAGGGAGGCACCCAAAGCAGATAGCTGAGCGCAGGATCTCTGCCTCATCTCCTGCCCTGGAGCTCTAGCTCACCCTCCCTCAAAGCCATTCCACTCCACTGTCCACCACTCAGGCAACTTGGAAGCATAGTGGTCTAGGTCCGCCACAGACCGCCCACAACGTGGCCCTGGTGCTCTGGGAACCGCCAGTCTCCAGCTGGCAACCCCACCTTTGGGCTCTGCTCAGCGACCTTGCCAACTCCTGCACACAGATAGACCCCGCCAAGCTTGTCACCTCCAGCAAAGCCAGACCACATGTACCAGGCTTGATGGGGACAGTTGTGGGAGAAAACATCGCTCTAAGAATGCTGGAGGTGAGGGATGCCTCTTCACCAGGCACAGGGGTAGGAGGTAGAAACTTTCCAGAGAGGAGGGCTGTCCTGTTTGCTCACTCGGAGGAAGCCAGGAGAATCTAGAATCCGGCTTCCCGCGAAAATGTGGTCCAGGGAAAGGAACCCCGGGAAGCAGCTCCCCAGGGCTGTGGCCGCCCCACCCCAACCCCGAGCCACGCTGTGCGCACGTGCCGGGCCCGACCACCTCCCTTAGCCACGGCGCTGGGCTGGGGATAGGCGACCCGGGCCCCCTCGCCTCTCCCAGCCCTCGGCCGTGGGCCCCCGGCTGTCGGCCGCCGCGTACTCACCCTGGCGGGTGGAGCGGGGCGGGGCAGGGCAGTTCCGCGCACAGCACCGATCCGCTAGTCGCAGCGACTGGCGGCGCAGCGCTGGCGCAGCGGCTCCGCTCCGCCCGGTCCCTGTCCGGGCGCGGGGCCGGCCTGGGAGCAGGCAAGTCTGCCTGCAGGGGAGGCGGGGGCCCGGGCCCGGCCGGGCGCGGGGCGGGGAAGGGGCCGGACAGCGCTTGCGCACACTGCCGGAGAGTCGACTCCGGAGCTGAGGGGAGGAGGAAAAGGGCCTGGGGTGGAGGAGGAGGAAGGGCGGGGGCGATGCCGCGCGCGGGCGGGGCGGATGCCCGCGGCGGCTTGGGTTAGCTGGAAGGCTTCGAGGCCCGGAGAGAGGCAGGCAAGGGCCCAAGGTGCGGTAGGCGCGGAGGGGTGGAAGAGCAGACCGGATGGGGTAAAGGCAGAGCCAGGGCAGGCGCTGACTGTGAGTGGCGCCTATGATGGGTATGCCCAGCTCAGCCTCCTCACACCCTCCCCGGAACAATGAGATCGGAGAAAGGGTTCTCTGCCCTCCCTTGCGGTGAACTGTGTCCTTCCCTCACTGGAGAAACTGAGACACAGAGGAGGAAGGACCTTGTTCCGGGAGCACTGAAGGCAGACAGGTATCGTGGACCACTTTGTGGGCTCTACCCTACCCCAGTCTGGACCTGCCACCCCCAAACTGCTCCTTCTGCACCCTTCACTTGCACACCATATTTTGGCCTAACAAAGCTTCTAGTCTTACTTAAAGCTCCAGGCATCCTGTCTCCACAGGGAAATCCCAATAAACCCCTGACCTTGGTTCCTAGGGCCCTGGCATCTCTGGAGTAAATCTGGAAACCGTCCAGGCTGAAGAACAGTGCAGAAATCACAGCGCAGGACTATCCCTCTAATGGTTCTTTCACCGGACAGCATGGCATTTATTGAGCCCCTGGTGTGAAGCCCTTGGGTTTGATGGCACGAGTGATTCTAACAGAAATATATATATATATATCTATAATATCAGAATGGCTTCTCTTCTGCCCTAAAGATAACTCAGACTCAGCCCCTGTCCTCTGAAGCTTACCATCCAGCTACAGAGAAAAGACTTGCATTGGGCTCTTTTAAAGAATAAGGCAGGATAGCCTGGTGCTATGGGACAGTCTCTAATCCTAGCGACTCAAGAGGCTGAGAAAGGAAGATCACAAGTTCCAGGCCAGCCTCAGCAACTTAGAGAGGCCCTAAGCAGAGACCCTGTCTCAAGATAAGAAATAAAAAGGGCTGGGATGTAGCTCAGTGGTAAAGTGCTCCTGGGTTCAATCCCCAGTACAAAAAAAAAAAAAAAAAAAGGCAGGACAGGATGTGACTAAGTGAAAAATGTAACTGACAGTTAGTACAAGGCATTTAGAGAAGTGGCAGCTCAAAGTGCCCTTCAGCTAAGCAGGAGGGCTCATCTCTCTAATGTAAGTTCTGTTCTGCAAGAATAAAGTGAAGCAAGTTCACTTCTAAGTTCTTCCACAGGTGACTGTTCCATCTTAAATCACACTTTGCATGAGCAGAAGCTGTTTGGCAGTTCACCAATGCCTAACTCAGTTTTATTTGAGTGTGCCTTTAGATTTGTCAGTCATTCAACACATATTTATTGCATATCATGTTCAGATCTGGAACTCGACTGGGTAGAGAGAACACAATGACTAAATCTCTCCTTGGGCAGGTCAAGAGGAAGAAGGAAGAGCCCTGTTTTACAGAAAGAAAACTGGCCCAGAGAGAAAAGACAAATACCCTAAGTGATGAGCTGTGTCTGGCGGTACTGGTCCAAGAATCAGCCTGCCCTTCAAAGTTGGCAAAGTCTTTGATGAATTAGATCTAAACAGTTTTCTTTTCTTGTTCAGAACCATATCAACTTTACTCTGCCAGAAAATCTAACTTAGGGCTGGAGTTGAAGCTCAATGGTAGAGCACTTGCCTAGTATGTGTGAGGCACTGGGTTTGATTCTCAGGACAAAAATAAAATACAATAAAGGTCCATCAACAACTAAAATTAAAAAAAGAAAAGAAAATCAAACTTAACCAGCTTTTACTCCTGGAGATGGGAGTTCCAATCCTGCATCTGTCAATAAATAGCTATAGTTTTCTTACTAGAAAATAAATAAATAAATGGAAATAACTGAGCTTATTCAAAGAGCTATTGTTGGTATCAAATGAGGCAATGGATGTGAATTTGTTCTGAAAGCATAATATGTTATATACAACTGTGCTATTATTATGCAGGTGAAATACCTATTTTAATATAAAAGTTTCCTCTACCCCCATGTATCCCAGGTCTGGTTGCTGGGAGAGAAACTAACTATAATTCTGATCACCTCCTCATACTCCCATTGTTCTTACTCATGACTTCTCCCCTCCAGTTTCTTAATGGCACAGTCAGAAGTTTAGCTTGCTCCCTCAAAGTCATATCTGTGAGGCAGGAGAAAAGCAATTCTGCTGCTTTCAGGCACTGAGTTCTGAAGCCCCTCCCAACTCCATTGCACTCCTTCGTTCAGTGTACAGGACATTACAATCTGCTTACCAAGAGCCAATGTGATCGGGCAATCAAGGCTTTGGCTCATGGATATTTGTTGTTCCTCTTGAGGTCAGCTGTGGTTGAGAGTTGGCCAAGACAAGCTATAGAACAAAAATCCCAGTCCACTGCCAAGCTGTGCCACTTCATTCCCACTTCTTCTGCCTTCCTTTTACCTCATCTGAGTTTCTCCTATGTGGATATGGTAGGGCACCTCTCTGCTAGAGCAACCAGAGGTATCTCTAGAGCAGAGGGAGGAGACCTAGGAGAAAGAGGTATGGGGGCAGGTGCATCTAGACGTAGGAAGGGCTGGCCCTGCAACAACTCCCTGGAAGACAGTGGGTGTGGGCAACAGACAAGGAGACGCTTGACAAATGTGCCTCCCAGGCTTCTGGCAGCTGTCCTTCTCATGTGCCACGTTAACATCCTGCCCACGAGGAGAAAGGAACAGCAAGATGCTGTCTGAAGAAGTAAGCTCAATCCAGCATCTCAGACGCTTTTAAAAATAGTAACTCCAGGATGGTATTTCAGCTCCTATTTTTATCAGATTTATGTGGCTGGGCCATGGAACTGAGTTGTTCCCAGGCTTCTCAATAGCAGGGGACGTCACTATTGCAATGTTAGAAACCTGCCAGTAGGCAAAGGCTAAAATGCATTCCAGGAACCTTTAGGCAGGAGGAGATCCCAAGACATCATTCATGCAGACTTTGCCTCTGTTTAGGCCACAATAAATTAACCACAGAAAGTTTATTTCTTGTTTTTTTTTTTTTCCTTTAAAACCTCTGAAGCTGGACTTAGTGGTGCACACCTATAATCCCAGCGACTCCAGAGGCAGAGGCAGGAGATCATAAATTCCAGGCCAGCCTCAGCAATTTAGCAAGATCCTCAGCAACTTAGAGAGACCCTGTCTTAAAATAAAATAAATAAAAAGGACTAGGGATATAGCTCAGTAGTAAAATACACCTTAGGCGTAATCCCCAGTACAAAAACTAAATCAAACCAAATCTCTGGTTTACATCATCATCTAGGATTTCATGGGCCTTCTAATCACTATATTTTTTAATTTTATTTTTCCTTTGGGTACTGGGGCTTGAACTCAGGGACATTCAACCACTGAGCCACATCCTCAGTCCTACTTTGTATTTTATTTAGAGCCGTTTCCGAGGCTGGCTTTGAACCCTCCATCTTCCTGCCTCAGCTTCCTGAGCCACTGAGAAAACAGGCGTGGGCCACCATGCCCCACCATAGAGTTATTTTTAATATTGTCTTAGTCCATTTGGTCTGCTATAACAAAATGCCATAGCTTAGATGCCGCAGTCCGGCTGTAGCAAAATAACCTGGGGGGTGACGAATGACTTGTGTAGATTGATACAGCAGGAGTGGAAGCCCTTTATAGTAGGACAGGAGGGGTATTTATACATTCCACAAAGCTTATCTTAATTAGCATAAACTAGATACATCAGTCAACCAATAAGAAATCTCCACACTTAATGGCTCGCTGGTGTTACTTCATAAACCACTCCCTCTGGCATTTTGCCAGACGCCATCCAGACTTGTTTACAGACTCTAACACTTAGATGACTTATAAACAACAGAACTTTATTTCTCACAGTTCTGGAGGCTGGAAAGTCCAAGTTCATGGTGCCAGATTTGGTGCCTGAGGGCCTGCTTCCTGGTATGAACTTTTCACTGTCACCTCATATGATTAAAAAGAGCAAGGGATTTCTTGGGGTCTCTTTTTTTTTTTTTTTTTTTTGATACCAGGGATTTGAACTCAGGGGTGCTTAACCCCCGAGCCATATCCCCATACCTTTTTATCTTTTATTTTGGCAGTGTCTCACAAAGTTGCTGAGGCTAGCCTTGAACTTGCATTTCTCCTGCCTCCGCCTCTTGAATTGCTGGGATTATAGGTGTGCATCACCACACCTGGATTTGGGGTCTCTTTTATAAGGCATTAATTTCATTCCTGAAGACTCTGCTGTCATGACTTATCACCTCCCCAAAGTCCCATCTTTTAATACCATCATCTTGTGATGCAAATTTTAGGAGGGACACATTCAGGCTATACAAGTTAGCTAGTCAAAATATCTGATTATTAGGTTACTCACAGCAGAAAAATAGCTGCTCATACTTACTGAGTGATATTACTATTCTCCCAAATCTTCTTCTTTAATCCTCACAAACGCCTCTTAGATAGGATAGGCACTATATTTTTTAAAAAAATATTTATTCTTAAGTTTTAGGTGGACACAATATCTTTATTTTACATTTATGTGGTGCTGAGGATCGAACCCAGTGCCTCGTGCATGCTAGGCGAGCACTTTACCACTGAGCCACAACCCTAGCCCCAGGATAGGCACTATTGTCACACTTATTTTGAGGAGTTATGTAACTTGCCCAAGATCATACTTGGTTATGATGTAGAGTTTATGCTGGAGCCATGGGACCACTGTGCTTTCCAAGCAGAAGAGAAACAGAATGTTATGAAGTTTCCCCTTAGCCTTGGCTGTCTTGTCTTTCTTTTTTTTTCCTCCCAGCGCTGCGGATTGAATCCAGGGCATGCTAGGCAAGTACTCCACCTCTGAGCTACACCACAGCCCATCATTTCTTCAATATGATTCTGAAGCACTGGCCAGTGCTCTCACTGTATGTGTGCCCCAAGATGAGCTTGGTTCTGAGTCCTATTCATATGAGTCATGACTTGTGAAACTTTGCTTGTGCTTGTCATCTGGCTGATGATTATCAAATTTTAGTAAGAGCACAAAAAGACAAATAGTACATGATCTCACTTATAAGTAGAATCTAAAAATATTAAACTCAAGACAGTGGTGGTTTCCAGGGCCTGGATGGTACATGGTCAAAGGATACAAACTTTCAGTTAAACAGGAGACATAAATTTGGGAGATCTATTGTGCAACATGGTGACTCTTTTTAATAACAATGTATTGTATAATTGAAAAAAGCTCAGAGAATTGTTCACCATAAAAAAAAATGATGCATAATGTGAGGTAATGCATGTGTTAGCTTGATTTAGCAATTCCACAGTGTATATAAAGGTATGCAAAGTGTATACAAAAGTACATCAAGTTGTACACCACAAATATATTTTTATCAATTAAAATAGAAGTTAATTAGTTAAGAAATTAGAGATTTAGCTCCTCTTTGGTTTAGGCTCCCATAGACTTCACTACTCCTTCAAGACAGTCATTTCTTTTGTCAGTTTTCATAATTAATGCCTGTGTTCCTTATGAAATTGTAAACTCCATATGAGCCCTACCTGAGTCCAAGTCCTTGCACAAAAAAAAAAAAAAAAAAAAAAAAGCTGGATGCCAAAACCTGTTTATTATATTAAACTGGAATTGAAACACTTTAAGCTTTAGGCCAATTTAGTCCCTGCTAACAGTATTTACTTGGTAACTTCAAGTTGATACATTTCAGAATCCAACATAATTTCATTAACAATAATAATGGAATAAACTTAGGGTTGTTGACATTTATTTTATAAGTAAGGATACTTAAAAAACAACTACCACTAATTATTACCATCTTCTTATTTTAAAAAAGGACATTTTAACACTGTGTATACATTTGGAGAATAAAAAGAATCCTTTCTGGGCGAAGAGTTAGTAGACCTACATGGATAAAATAGACATATAGTCAGTTCTACCCATGGATAATCCTCACGGATATTATGAGTTCCACATCTGTGGATTCAACCAACCTCAGATTGAAAAATATTAGAGAAAGGGCTGGTAATTAGCTCAGTAGTAGAGTGTTTGCCTCGCCTCCTTAAGGTCACAGGCTTGAGCCCCAGCACTGTATAAATAAATAAGTAAAAAATTAATTAAATATATGCATAAAAAACTGCATCCATACTGAACATAATCGTTTTCCTTGACACTATGCCCTAAACAATACAGTGTAACATAGCACTTACATTGTACTATATATTATTAGTAATCTAGATGTATAGATATTTTATATACAAGTCTACAATATTTTGTGTAAGATACTTGAGCATCTGAGGGTTTTGGCATCTTGGGAGGGGGGCCAGTCCTGGAACCAAACTCCCCTGGATATCAAGAGAAGCCTGTGTTCAAATGTTTTGGATAAAAAAGTATACTTTGTAATTGTTTCTTGATTTGTTACTCAACTTGGGGATTTTTACTCAACAGGAACATGAAAAATGGAGCTTGGATATGTTCTTTTTCTCAGTTTCATATTGACAAATGGCAGTTTTGCTCTATTAGGAAACTCTGGGACAAATGGATAAAAGCCAAGGAACAATAGCAGTCATGCCTACAACTACTTCTTTCCTTTCTTCTCGAACCAACCCAGGAAAGAAGTAGGCCATGTGTTGGGGACTAAAAGCCACTCTAGGAAGGGCAACATCTGCCCTTGCTCTGGCAGAGCAGGGACACAGGATGCAGGTAAGGGCATTCTCTCCAGCTCAGAGGACCACTGCAGAGGACCACCGGCATTTGCTATTTGGTCAAGATAAAGCTGAGGATGTTGTGTCTTGCTCTCTCAGAGGAGATAATAGCAGTGGGAAAGTGTGAGGCAGAGAGGAATGGCTGTTACTTTGCTCTCAGAGGAGGTAACAGTGTGAGGCAGAGAGGAATGGCTGTTACTTTGCATCCCTTGGTCTGAGAACCAGAAGGCCTGGATTCAAAGCCCAGTTCCTTTCTTCCATTCACCACGTGTTCATTGAACACTTACTATAGGCAAGGAACTGTCCTAGATCCTGGATAAATGGTGAACAAAGGACCGGAAGTCTCTGCTTCCCAGAGCTAACATTCACCCCATTACATTAGACAAAGCATCCTGAGTCTATTTCTAAAAGGAAACAAGGATGAGGGTCCCATGAAATAAATGTTGATTTATTTTAAACTCTGCTTTGCTGAGCCAGACAGTATCCTAGGTCTTGGGGAGACAGAAATGACTAAAACAAGTTCTACCCTCAGGCCAGTAGAGAAGGCAGACAAGCCAACAGTTACAAGTAGGAATGAGGTGATGCATGTGATATTACCTGGACAAGTCGTGTAGGAGAGTGTGACAGGAAGGGTTACCCCCAAAAGACATATGTGCTTTGGGATCTTGACAGTACTCTGCACAGCAGCCAACCCTCTGCACCGTTAGCTCCAGGCCAGATGCAAGGCAGGAACCTCAGTGGGATGAGGAATAGGGGGTGATGGGACTCAAGGGTTCTGTGTTCTATGGAAAGCCCTAGTTTTTTGGAGATGGCAGTTACACAGTGCTGGCTGGCTGGCTGAGGGGGGAGCCCTTCACCAGAACTCCTGCAAAGGCTTGTCCTATTCAGAATAAGAAAAATAAGCGGTGAGGTTCTGAGAAAAGATCCCTCTGTGCTGTTGGGAAGATATCAGACTGGGAGGAGTTCAGGGGACACTATCCCAGAAAGGCTCCTCCTTACAGAGTGAACCAAAAAGCATGCAGGAGAGGTCAACCTGCAGGAGAGCCAGAAAGCCAGCCAGGGTGTAGGCTTCTTTCTGCCTGGATCTGTGGCCTAGAAGGGCACTCCCTGCTTCTCCAGACTCTCCACCCTTTCTGCTGTGACCCCCTAGCTTAGTTTGTCCAGCAAGAGCTCTGGCCCATCATTCATCCCTCCTCATAGGTGTTTTTTGTCTTTTTGTTTTTTTTTTTT
>NW_026000243.1:3282118-3344831 GCF_001458135.2 Marmota marmota marmota | reverse complement strand
TTTTTTTTTTTTTTTTTTTTTTTTTTTAATCAGGAACTGAACCCAGGGGCACTTACCACATCCCCTGTCCCCACCCTTTTTAAAATATTTTATTTAGAGACAGAGTCTCACTAAGTTGCTTAGGACCTTGCTAAGTTGCTGAAGCTAGATTTGGGCTTGCAAGCCTCCTGTCTCAGTCTCCTGAGCTGCTGGGATTACAGGTATGTGACATAGTGCCTGGCTCCTCCTCACAGTTTTATGCATCAAACCATCAAATTCCTACCAGCCATCCACCACAGGGCAGACACATGAGACGATGGCATGGAACATAAAGGTCAGCCCAAGCTGGGGGCTGGGACTCACAAGCAGCACAGTTGGGTGGGTAGTGGGGAGCATGTGATGTGGCAGAGGGAGTCCTCACTTTGGCACCTTTGCAGTACTGAAGTTGGCAACAGTATTTGCTTGTCAGGACCATCTGATTTCAGAGAGGAAAGGGGTCAGTTTACCCTTCCGGTAAACTGGAGGGAGAGGAACTGAGCCCCACGGAGCAGCCCTGCCAGCTGGAAACCGCTCTGGGAGAAGCCCTCAGGCCAGGCTCCTGACCTCAAAAGCCCAGCAGTGACCTGTGGTCCTGTCCTCAGGAGTATGTGCTTTTGGTCCAGGAAACTGTTGGTAAGATGTGTGGTGGCCATGAGTGGATCCAGCTGGATTTGCAGTTGAGAAACCTGTCTTGGTCACTACCTAAAACAATTGCTCACTATCTGAATCCTGAGATTCTTGAAGAGCTGAAGGGAAGGGTGAGTCAGGAGACCACTCACACTCAAGCCTCACCACCAGGGTCCACGTCCTGTTCTCCACAGCAGGCAGTGTGGGCCTAGGGCAGGTGCAGCACTTGTGCCACCTGCTGAGGGCCTCACCTGCAAGAAAAAGAGCTGGGCTCTGAATCCAGGCCTCCTGGGTCCCACACCCAGGAGACAGAGTGACAGCCACCCCTCTGCCAAATGCTTTCCTTTTGTTGTCACTTCAGGGCCCAGATAAAGCTTTCTGAGCAGGCCACATTAGCCTCAGCTCTACCCTGATCAAACAGCAAATGCCAGCACCTCTAACACTGTGATACACTTGTACTTTGTGCTGGAGAGTACCCTTGTGTGCATGCTGTGTCCCTGCTCTGCTGGGGCAGTGGTAGATATCACCCTTCCCAGATAAGCCCCTTGGTTCCAAGTCTGGTCATCATTCTCTTATCTGTCAAGGACCCTTCCTGGCCTCCAGATTCTAATGAACCTATAGCACTGACCACACTGTGAACCCAAGCTCCTTAGGAGCTTTTGTACTCAACTGAAACCATATTATATTGCCCTTGCTGATAACACTGTTTTGCACTTGCTCTTCTGGCTGTTCCACGTGAGTGTTTTGTCTTCCTGCCTAGATAATAAACTCAAGGCCAGAGACTAGCTGACCAAATTACAGAGGCAAAGGCAGGCTTTTGGGGCTTACATCATCAGATTCTCATTAAAACCCTCCCACTTCCAGGCATTAATCCCCCATCCTCCTCAGTACGTTTTTCTACAGGGTTAACGCACATGCAGGGTGTGACACCAGGGCTGTGAGGGAAGGAGGAAGTGGCATCTAAAGCCTCTATAGACTATTTCCGGAGAGGTTTTGAATTTAGTATTTTGGGGGACCTCCCCAAAGGCGAATTGGTGGGAGAGGGCCTGGCAGCACAATAGGAAGGAGTGTGAGCAGGGAGGAGGGCAGAAACCAACATGTGTGGTGAGTACAGGAACTTGGAGCAAGCTCTCAGTATCCTTCCAGGGTACTGTCACTTTCCAGCTACAGCCACAACCTTGACTTTCCACCCTTCCGGGGGACTTTCCCACTTGTTCTGCCCAACTGTTGTCCCTCCCCATTTGCCTCCCCAGATCATGCTATCTGTCTTCACAGATGAGCCTAATACTTTATTCACATATAAGGAATAAACCAGTACAAAATAAATGTTTTAAAAATCCCCTTGGAGTAAAACATAGCCTCCACACTGCCCAAAACCACAAACAAATGTGCCCCTCTCCTGGCACACTCAGGGTTGCTGGGCTTCTTGTAGGAGCTTGAGTAGGGGGTCATCAGCTCTGAGGGTAAAAGTGAGAGTGCGCTGCTGATAGTGCGTGGGGTCATACTCTAGGTTTTCGATCACCTGGGCCAGCAGGTGGGCCCGCTCCACACTGGAACCGGGTGCCTCAAATCCCAGGGCAGTGAAGTGCACATGTAGGTGGTAGTAGGAGGGCAGGTAATGCAGGTAAACACGGAGTTGGTCTGCCTTCACCTGGTAGCGCTGCATGATGGCTTCCTGATGAGAAAAGGGGAGGCAAGAAAGTGTTATCATGCTGCCCACTAGCCAGTGTCAGGACCCCCACCCAGCACTCCTCCTGTCTTAGCAAGGCTAGCCTGGGATAGCATACAAAAACCTTCCAAATGGCTCTCTGCTTGCTTCAGATCCCTCTGTCTTCCATTCTAGGAAATCAACAAAGGCAGCAGCAAAGCTGAGACATGCATTCCCCCAACAGAAGAGAGCCTATCTTCTCAGGCTTCCCTACAACAACCTTGATAAAACATTACTTTGAGAATCTAGGAAGTCCCAGTGTCTAAGTATAGGGCCCAGGTTCCCAAGACTGTGGATATTGTCCTTCCCCTGGATGAATTAATTACAAGCACTTGATAAACCATGAGGTAGGTGGGAGGAAATATATCTACACTCTCTTGGAAAAAGGCTTGGAAACAGAGATGGGGCTGTGCTGAGAATCTGGTGAAAGGGAAAAGGTGGGGGAAAGGATATGGGAAGGGTGACCCACAGACAAACGGGCCGATGCAGCTGGGCTCCTTTCACCAAAGGAAAACATTTACTTTGGCCCAGGTTCTCTCTGCCCACTCCACCTTGCTCAGAGGGAGGTCTTTTTCTATCTACCCTGACCTCCCCTGTCTCCTTCAGGAGCCCCCAAGACTTGGAATTAGGAGAAGATGTTGATCTCCTTCGTGGGCAGATCCCTGAGGAGGTCAAAGGTGAAGAGAAAGACTCAGGCCTCATGCCCAGGAATTGCTGCAGCAAGGTGAGACCAGGCCCAAAGCACCCAAAAGGCTTCCTGGAATAAAGAGGGCTGGTCTATTGGGATGAGGCTGCCAGGACAGGGAGGAGTGGGTCAAGTGTCTCAACAAGAGAAAGACATCATTCTGTGCCATGGATAGATCCAGAGGTTACTTTCTGATAAAAATAAGTTGTTTCAAAAACATAAAGGCAGTCAGAAGAGGGTGCCATGGGCAAGAAGGTGTTGGAAAACAGGCCAGAACACAGTGACAGGGGAAGTAGGATCTGGGCAGAGCCCTGGCACTGGCTAGAAAGTGGCAGAGTTCTCTTTGGGTTGGGTATTCTGGTAGCTGTCAGCTCCTGGCATGATAGGTGTATATCTTCACATATTTAAAAATGAAAAAAGGGCTGATATCTGGTTCCACAGAATGGTGTATTTAGAAGGGATCCCAACCAGATATAGGGGTCCACAGAGGTGAAATGACTGTCCCAGGCCACTCAGCTAGTTAGGGCAAACATGTCAGGCCGTAACCACAACCCAAGATCCTCCCATCTTCCCCTGCCCCCAAGGCCCCTTTTAGTGCTCTTAAAATTTCATTAGATTGAACAAATGTTCCAGATAGAAAGTATCCTAGAATATCAGGTGCCATGGAATCAACCTGCTCTCTGCCTTGTATGTACATATATACAAGTCAAAATCATGTGCCCTAAAGCCCAAGAAACCCATCTGGCGCAAGGTGGTTATCATGCGCGAGGCAGGTGATCCTGAATGGTAGGGGCAAGAGTCTTGGAATGGAGGTTAGTGGGGCATTCCAGATGAAGCCTATGAAAAAAGGCAAGGAGGCTGATCTGGAGGTGAGGAAAGGTGGCTGAAAAGTAGAGTTTAGAGGACTGGCCAGGACCAATGACCCTTGTGAAGCAACTTAATGAGCCCTAACACAGTATAAGACTGGCATACAGAGAGAAGCCATTTCCAAGATACACTCAGGGAAGAGTGAGGAAAGAGGCCCAGGGAACATACTGGAATCTTGAGTCTAACAATGGACTTCAATGTGGTTTGGTGAAGCAACTTACCTGCCCTTCAAGAAGGATGTTCCTGAGCAGTGGCAGGTGCTCTTGAGTAAGGTCCCGAAGTGATTTGATGCCTCGGCGATGACAGATGGCAATCAAGTACAGGTCATCAAGCTGCACAGAGACAAAGGGGAATGGGAACAGTTCTGGGCCTCACAGGGACAGGCTGCCAGTCCTGATATTCCTACCCCCAAGGCACACAGTGACCCCACAGCCAGTCCATGAGACCCCATGGCAGGACTGGTCCCCAGGCAGTGTAGGTGTTCTTGTGCCCAAGGCTAGCAGGATTATCTAAGGAACAGGATTTCTGTGTATTCTTCCTTCTAAAGAACATCCTGCAGCAGTATTACCCATTCTTCAGAGTTGATGGGGGAGAGGGGAGGCTATAGGGAAGCTCAAGAAGAGCCAAGAAGAATTCTTTTCCTCTAGGAGTTTACAATCTAATCCATGTACATAAGTCACTCTACTGTAAGACATAAAGTATAACTGCTTTTTTGAGAAGATTGGGGGTTGAACCCAAGTCCTTGTACGTGCTAAGCACACATTCTACCACTGAGCTATACCCTCAAAATAAAGTGATCAAAACACAGGAGGAAGAATGAAAGGTTCCTGCTTGCTGGGATGATCCAGGAAGACCTCCTGGAAGAGAAAGTAGGGGATCTAGGTCTTGAAAAAGTGGTAGGAGGTGGACACAGTGGCACATTCTGTAATCCCAGCAACCCACAGGCTGAGGCAGGAAGAACACAAGTTCGAGGCCAGCCTGAGTAGCTTAGTGAGATTTTGTTTCAAAATAAAAATAGGTCTGGGATGTAGCTTAGTACTAGGGTGCTTGCCTCATAAGTATGAAGCTCTGGGCCTTGGGTTTGATGAAAGAAAGACAGAGGTAGGGCTGGGGATATAGCTCAGTTGGTAGAGTGTGTCGTGCCTTGCACAAAGCCCCGGGTTCAATCCCAAAACCACCACCAAAAAAAAAAAAAAAAAAAAGAAGAAGATAGAAAGGACATTCTGGGAGAGGGAACAATGAGAGAGGAGGCTCAGAGTCAAGACTGTATAGGGCACAGAAGTCGGGGGGCAAGCAGCCCAACTTATCTGGAATGAAGGCACATGAAGGGGTGTGTGGGATATAGTGAGGTGTGAAGGAGGGAATGGGAGCCCGGGGCCAGCTTAGCAACAAACACCACAACACCACAGCAGTTAGCCCATTTCTCTCCTCCCCCATCAACATTTCAGGGGTGGCTGTTCCTGCTGTCCTTCCTGAAAACGGCGCCTGTCTGAAAACCTGGAGGTCACAACAGAGCAAAGAATCAGAGTCAACAATATCTTGTGCCAGAGAGCAAATGAACTCTTCCTCTTGGCCAGAAATCCCTCTCACATCCTCCCCGCTACCCCAAACCTTGGCCTTGCCTGATTATCACACTCAAGTGCCAGGCAGGCCAACATTCCCAGGGCCGAGGCTCAGGGAGAATGCAGCAGTGCCCAGTGCTGTAGTCTGACCTGCTGGATTCTTCATGGAGATAATATGGGGACCATGAGTCACACAGTCAAATCCCCAGGGACCCAACTGCCTTATGTCCAACCATGAAATAGTATCTTCTTGTCATTCTTTTCATCCAGAGTTCTAAGAGTCTGGGTTCTCCCGGACAGACCCTGTTAGAGATAAGCCCACGAAGGCTTAGTTTCTTCCTATGGCCTGTATCCAGGAAATTTACTCTCATACTAGGGAAGAGTCCAAAGAGAAACCAGGAAACAAAATTGCTTGACTTGGGCATATGTGTGTGTGTGTGTGTGTGTACATGTGTGTGTGCACGCATATCTGCAAATGTGTGCACATTTTCAGCTATACCACGTCTGTCACAGGACACCCAGATAATAGTAGCATTTGTTTTAGATGATGTCTGTTGACAAACCCAAACCTGATATTAAATCACATCTCTCTGCTCCATTGGAATGAAATGAGGCATGGAGCCGGTGTTGGGTGTCAGCTCACAGGCTGTGTGAGGGAACAAAAAGAAACCATTATTTGATAGCAGACATAACCCCAAAATTTCTGCAGGCAGCCAAAGTGCTTCCTGGCCCATAGAAATGATCTGAAAAAAGCCTGGCAAAAAGGTGGGTTAGGGCCCGAGACTGGCACCCTAAAAGGTGGCCCATTGACCACTCTGGGGAGATAGACACAGTCAGTCTCTTTGTAAGGCAGGACAGTGAAATCAAAGTTAATGATTTCCTGACAAGGGGCAAGACAGAGGATGACTAGAGCATTGGAGAGCCATTTCTTGACATCCGGAGTGACTTAGAGGAAAGACTCCCTGGTCTGGGAACTTTAGACTAAAGAACAAACTATGTGAACCAAAAATGCATGTGTGTTTGTGTATGTGTGTGTGTGTGTGTATGTGTGTGTGTATTTATACACACAATATATAAAAATTATCCCTGGAAGGAGATACAAAGAAATAGAAACAATGATTGTTTCTGAGGAAGGGAAGAAAGCAGGGTGGGGGAACTTAATCCCACTGAACATTCCCTATATTATGTGCAATTTTACCATGGGCACAAATTAACTAACAAAATGAAAAAAAATTAAAAAATAAAAAAAACCCCAGTGATCTCTTGAGAGAACCAGGGAAGGAATGTTGTTATAAGCTCTGGGTGGCATAACCTCTAGCAACATTAGGCATCTGATACACATTTATTGAGTGGATGGAAGAAAGAACAAATGGGTAAATATAGAGGTTTCGGTGTGGGGACAATAAAGATAACAATTCCAGGGGCTAGGAGTGGAGCACATGCTTAGGGAATATGAAGGGATTAGGTAGGAAAGGAATAGAAAGAGAAAGGGAAGAGAATGAAAGGACAAAAAGAAGAAAGGGAAATATACTTCCAGGAGAAGCTGTGAGAGACTCAAGGGAGCCAGGAAGGCGCCCCAGAAACAAATGCTGAAGCACTTCCCCCTCAATCAGTCCATGGCCCCAGGATGAGGAATAGAAGCCTAGATGTGGCCTGTTTTTCTTCTGGGAATGTTGCCAACTTCTAAGGGAGCAATCAAGTTCAGAGATTCAAAGCTGTGTGCAGTAGTACAAGCCTGTAATCCCAGCAATTCCAGAGGCTGAAACAGGAAGACTGTAAGTTCAAAGCCAGCCTCAGCAACTTAGTGAGGCCCTATGCAACTCAGTGAGACTCTGTCTCAAATTAAAAATTAAAACCAAAAAGGACTGGGGGATGTGGCTCAGTGGTTAAGTGCCCCTCGGTTCAATTCTTGGTACCAAAAGTAAAAAAAAAAAGTTCAGTGATGTCACAAGTCATAGATCTGAGGCACTGAAATATGGCACCTTTAAAAAATAAGCAAGAATTAGGCAAAGGTGGGGCTGGGGTTGAGGCTCAGTGGCAGAGCACTTGCCTAGCATGTGTGAGGCACTGGGTTCGATCCTCAGCACCACATATAAATAAATAAATAAATAATGAAGGTATATCAACAACTAAAAATATTTTTTAAAAAATGAATTAGGCAAAGGTTAAGAAGGACCATATTAGCATTAATATCATGGAAGGTCTGACATTTAAACTGGCCCCTTCACTCCCCTCAAGGGCAGGCAGCTCCAGCTATGTGACTGAGAACCCAGTATAATTCCCAAAGCTTTCCTGCCATCCTTGGATCAGATGACTGATCGTTTTCCCATTCTGGACTCAGATACATTCAGGGCTTCTGAAACGGAGATGTACAAGTTCATCCTTACTGTCTTTCTGTGGCTGCAATGCCCCTGCAGTCAGTCACAAGCTCTTTAGTCTTCAAGAATTTTGTGAGGCCAAAGTTCCTCCTCTCCCACCCCTGTCTCCCATGACCAGACTTTAATTCAGGATCTTTAGTCTATCTAAAGAAAGATGGGGGTTTGCAGAGCTACCTTGTAGTCATGATTCTGGGGCCTTGTCTTAGCTCTTCAACCACCTCCAGAGCAAGTCCAAGTTCCCTTCCTTAAGGCCTGAAGGTTGCCCAGGCAGGGACAAGGGAAGAGGAGACTGGGGTCTGGTGTGCTCTTGGCCCCTTTCACTACAACACCCCACACACAAGCTACCTTTTTTGATCCTGCTTGGCTCTAAGAAATCATCATTCCATGCTGCAACTTCTGGAAACTCTTTGCATTCCCTACCACCCCTTGAGCCACATTTGAGAATAACCATGAGCCTCTTATCAAGAGACAAAAGATGCTTTGAGCTAAAATCCAGTCCCTATACTTCAACCACAGGCCTTTAAACCCCTTCTGGGGGCAGTAGCTTTAAAGTTCAATGAATTAAAAACTAAGCAAATTGCAGGTGAGCTCAATATATGTCCTAATGTCCTGAAGAACAGGTCACAATTGAGAAAACAAGAAGGGTTTCCACAAAGAATCAGCCAGGGCCCAGGCTCCACAACATTTCTGCATGGGTCTCATGACCAGATGAAGGCACAGAAACTAGATGGGCCCACCCAGGGCAGATGGCAAACCCAAGCCCAGGTTACTCCAAGAGTGTAACTGGATGAGAGAGGACGCTATCTACGGCCAAATCTCCTGTGTCTACCTACCTGGCCCCTTCTAATTCCAGCCTGTAAATAGCAATCTTTACAACACGATGGACCTGCCTGTTCCTGAATCCATCAGGGTACAAATGTTTCTAATACACTCAGGGTATAAAGAGGCAAAGGCAAATTTTAACTCAGCAGTGGGCTGGAATGGGAAAGAGGACAGTGGAGAGAGGGAAGAGACCTACAGAATGTAGATGACACCTCTAAACCTGCTCCTTCAAAGGTTTGGAGAAGCAGAGTCATTTGGAGGCCAGGGAATGGGGAGCTAACAACTGAAGTGGAGGTCTGGGCTACTGGAAAACAATTCTGCAGCTCAGTGGGGGTAGGGGACTCTTTGGATTGATCATCATGGTTCCTCTCTGTGCTTTGAACATGGGCCTGCCTGGATCTGGTAGTGTTCAGGGGGACAGAGAGAATGCTCCACCTGAGGCTCCAGATGATGCTAGAAGTGAAGATGGCATCTGAGTTACTTGGTTGGTTAAGTGGTGAAGGAATGGCCTCTGCAGTCATGAAGACGAACATCCCTGTTCAGCTCACCTCTTGGGTAAGAACACAGCCAGAAAAGTCTTTAAGGTGACCATGAAAGCAAAAGTATTTGTGTATGACAAGAATATACTCTGTTGCCGTGGACAGATCTGGCCATCCCTTGATGGGTAATTATAATCTGCTCAGAGAGATGCGGATGTTGAGGAAGAAGGGCAGTCAAAGAGGCCAGCAACTTGGGAGTGGAGTTGTCAATGACCAGAGTGGGGTTGTTGGAGCCCAGAGCACTCCAGCATGTGATCTTTACCTGCTGTTGGTTCCACTTGAGGTCAGGGATGAGGACAAAGCCATCAGAGGGATCTGGATTCTCATAAATAATCCGGTCAGCTTCAGCCTTCTTGTCAAGGATGTTATACACCCACTGGAAGGAGAGGGAAAGAGATGGTTTACAAATCCACCTGCCTTCAGCTAGGCCAGACAAGTTCTCTGGCCCCTCTGGAAAGGATAACGAAACTATAAATGGCTGCTAAATTCAGGGATTAACAAACAGGCTGTTTGGGGATCCAGAGAGATTTCCTCTCTCCCACCACAGCTGACTCTTGGCCATCCCAGACCTCTGCTGCTTAGACAGGCTGCCCTTTAGGCTCTTTCTGGTCAGCATAGTGCCTCCCATTCTACCACATGCTCATAGGCCTGGTCCACATGGAGCCCCTGTAGTGGTGACCCCTTCCACCATCCACAGGATGAAGGGGAAGAGCTGTCTTTATGGACCCTGGTTCCATTTATTCAGGACCATGGGGCAAAGACTGTTAGGAGGCTGATGGCACAGAGGTTTCCTTCTGATCAGAGGTCTGTAGAGGCTTTCTGAGGAAAATTAGGCTGAGAAGAGGCCTGGGCTGGCAAAGGTCAAACCCAGGTACCCTGGATTCCTCTCTACTTCTCCTACCTTCAGGGCCCTTGTACAGGTGACTGCTCTACAGCCAAAAGGGAAATCTGATGGAAACCTACACTGCTGCCCTTTCCTCCTCAAACTCAAAAGGACCTCCAAAACACCGAGGAGGGAGAGGATGTCCTGACAGGGAGGACAGGGTACTGACACAACCAGGCTGCCACTGTCCTCTTGGTCCTCTTCCCATTCCCAGAAGTGCTGGCATAGGCAGCACCACTGAAGGCCAAGGGTGGGCTTGCTGGTCCCAGTTCTGCAAACCTCATATCCTGGGCCTATATGGCTGAGCACACCACACTGCATCCTTGCTCTCAGCTGGGACAGTGGGAAGGGAGAAGAGGGCCTCTGCCTGCGGATAACTGGGCCTCCAGTCTCCTACAATTACCTACAGGAAGCACTTCAGCCCAGATGACCTCTAGACCCTAGCAAAACCCAAAGGCCAATCATAGTGTGGTTCCCCCACCATCAAAGAGGGGCTCCCAGGCTGGGGATATAGCTCAGCTGGTAGAGTACTTGCCTTGCATGCACAAGGCCTTGGGTTCGATCCCCAGCACCACACACACACACACACACACACACAAAAGTAGAATGGGGGCTTCCCAGGAAAAGCCTGGGGGATCCACTTCCTGGGAGAGGTCTGGAGGACACCCAGTGGCTGTTTCCTCATGCAGTGCCCATGCCAAAGTGATGCCCTCTGGAGGGCCAAGATTCCTCCAGAGGCATTTCCTCTCCCACCAGAGACCTCTCTGGGAATGTGCTGCTAAAGGGGAAAAAAGAAAGGAAGGAGAAAAAAAAAGTCAGCTGGAGGCTGACCTGAAGCCTCTGGGAAACTCAGGAAATGAGGGAGATGGTGACATTCTACTGTGGAGAGTCTGGTATGCTCCATAAGCTGACCTCCTGGGCTGTCCTTTGCTCATCCAGAGAAGCACCACGTCCACTGGAGAGCAGCGGGAGGTGTCAGAGAGCATGCTTGGATTCTGGGGTTTGACATTTGGTTTTATCTTCCAGCTCCACCACTGTTTTGCTGCCACCTTAGGCAAGCAACTGAATCCTCTTTCATTAAATGGGACTAACAGGATCTACACATGTGAGGAGTTTAATTCACACATGCACGTGTGAGCACCTAGCCCAGAGCCCAGCACAGAGGAGGCAACCTAGGAGTAACAGTGGCACTCCAAGACAGGCGATGACAAAGGGGTGATTTGCTGGAGGCTCTAAGACTAAGTGAGGCAGAAAAAGAGAGAAGCGGGTGAAAGCAAAGGAAGTGGCTGGAGAAGCACAAGGCTGGAAGCTAAGTGACTACCAGCGACTGGGAATGGGAACAGCAAGGGCAGCCCTACTCTTATACTACTCTAAGGGCCATAACCCTTCTATTGTTGTCCCCATTTTGCAGGTAAGAAAAATACAGGTGCAAGGAAGTTCACATAAGCTCCCACAATTTTAACCCTGGGAGCCTGGCTCCTGAGCCTGCACTGTAGCCCACAGCATATCCTGCCTCCTGGGAGAGTTCCCTGGGCAAGTGGCAGGAACCGGCATCCTCAGGAAGTCTCATGGCCAGAAGCCCAGAGAAGAAAGGGAGGGGATAGAGAGAACAAAATCCACACAAATTTCCTAAGGTAGGTGACGGGAAGGCTACCGTCTAAATGTAAGCCCTAGAGACTTGGCTAGCTCTGCCAATGATAGGATTGTGGGTGACACTTTCTAGTATATATTTGGCTGGACTGTGCACTAGTTGACACTGACAAATCCCTCTAGAACCTCCTTCCTCCTTGAACTTCTCATGGGACATCTTGATCCTTCTTCATTCTCCTCTCACTCTTCATTCTGCTCACCTGGTTTGTCCCCCACCTGTCCATCCCTCTCATGCCTGCCTGTTCCCCTGTTCTTCCTGGGTGTGGATAATGGCAGCTCCATCCTGGGTCCTTTTCAGGAAATAGCAGCACATGATAAATGGTACCTCTCTTAATTTCTACAACAACCTTAGGAGGAAGGATCTGTTAATCACATTTTTCAGAAAAGGAAACAGGCCCAGAAGTCAAGGACAATGCCATGCTGCTCTTAGCAGAATAAGAATCATAACACCAGGCCAATGCTGAAGCCTGATGTGACAGCTCACAAATGAAGATTTTTCAGCTGAATGCCTCAAGGCTTCAGATTCAGATACCCCACTACCTTTTTTTATTGGGCATTTTCACTGGAAAGTTACAAGTACTTCAAATTTGAAGAGTCAAATAATGTAACCAGCTAAGAATACAGATGCTGGGGCCAGAAAGCATGGATTTGGAGTCCCATCTCCAAATGGGCTGTTGTGAACATAAAATGAGGTAATCCATGTAAAATGCCTAGAATAGTTCTTGACATTTAATAAATGCTCAATAAACCCCAAACAGAACTCATTGTCTTTCACAAAAACCCACTCCACTGTCCATGTTTCCATCCTGATAAATAAATGATCTTACTGTCTGCTTGTCAGGCAAGCAAGACCCAGGGTCATACCACACTCATACCTCCTTTTCCATGTCAACCAGTCTAAGTCCAATCAACCTCATTAAGGTTTACCTCTTAAATCACTCCCAAATCCTTCCCTGCTATCTCTACCCTGGTTCAGATCCATGGTGGGTTTTAGTCCTCCTAATCTATCTTCCCTGCTACACTGCATCAGCAAGGTTTCATTATCTGGGTGTTCCTCCAGAGCCTAGCTGGTATACTACAGATGCTCAATAAATGCAGTGACTGCTTATACATTTGCTAGAAATAGCCAAGAAGAAATACATGAATGCTCATGTCAATGGAAAAGTAGTGGAGTTTTTGTTGTATTATTTTCCAAGTGGACATATGTTTGGATGTGTAATAAAGTAGATATATGACTCACGACAACTACATTTGGGCTTCCTCTCTTGAATCCCAGATAAGTACAACCAGCACCACAGAACACATATTCCAGCAGATTCCTCTAGGACCCTGAATAGAAGCTGTTCAGGAATGTAGAGACATACTTTCTTTCCACTCAGAAGACAGGACAAGTGCTGGGATTTTTTTTAAAAAAAGAAAGAAAGAAAGAAAAAAGAAAAAAAAATCAGGACAGCTTCAGTTAGAGGAACCATGTGCAAATCTGCATGGGAGGCATGGCTAATAACAGGGCTGGGTCCTCTTAGATATAGGGAAGAGGGCTATCAGCACACAGGCCTCTCCAGGGAATAGCCTTTCCACAGGTTCTGCCAATCTCCCCCTCCTTAACTCCTCTCAGTACAACTGACCCCGCAGCTCCTTCTCTCCCTCCTGCCTTCTGAGCCCAGAATGTCTTTGAGCACCCCATATTAGAATACTTCCCACTACAGTAACCTGAATCTTGTGAAGATTAGTGAGAAATGCTCAAAGAGAACAAGAGTAAGCAATAATGGGAAAGAGCCAGTGAGAGCCAGTGAGTGGGCAAGGAAATGACTCATCAATCATCATCAATCATATTTAACTGTGAGTATCCACATGGGGCCAATTCCAGGCAGTCTCTGGCTGGCCCTGGCCTACGCCCAAGAAGCCATCAGAATCTCTAAGCTAGACAGACTTATATTTGGCCCAGCCAGAACACTCTACCAACCTGTGCTCAGAGGCCCAAACAAATGTCAGGGATGACAGGGTACTGATTTCTGTGGAATAAATGTAAAGCGGAATGAGTGATAAGGGAGTATTTTACTCTGAGACACAGCTGGTTTGCTACAGGAGCAATCAGGAATAAGAAGCTGGACCAGGGTGGGCCCAATCCAACACAAGGAGGACATAGTCATTTTGAGACTGTCGTAGGATAATGTGAAGCAGATACAAATTCTTCTAGCAGACTGAACTGCTCAGTAACTCCCAGAGAGCCTCAGTGACTTGCCCAAGCATCTCATGAGGGGTCCAAGACCAGGGCCAATTCCTTTCTCTATGAAGCCTACTCTGACCATCCTGTATAAAATAGCAGCCAGCCACCCTGGGACTCTCTATCTCACTGATCCTCTCCAGTTTTCTCCACTGCATTCATAATCTCATGTATCATATATGTCCTCATGCATTTATGTTCTGACTCCCCAAATTAGGTAAGCTCTATGGGGCAGGGACTTAGTCTGCCCTGCTCTCTGCTATATCCACTGAACTTAGTACAGTGCTTAGTCCCTGGGAAGATCCCAATAGATGCTCATAAGGAAGAGAAACTGGCACAGGAACAGCAATCAGTATCTCAGACTTGGCAGCCAGTCACCTGAATGCCAAGGCTCTGGGACTCCAGGTGAGGTAAGGTAATGTTCTTGTAGTCATCTCCTGTCTCTTGGATCAGGTGGAGGTCCTGGCGCAGGTACTTCTGTAGGTGTTTCTCTGTGGCAGGGTATACCACTGTTGTCTTGACGTCTGCAATGACACAGCACAGTCTGTGACTAGAAAGCAAAGCCCATTCAATTCATGGGCTGAGCCAAACTCTGAACCTGGAAAACACAAAGCTTTCACTGATGGGTTCTTGAGCCCTTACCATTAAACTATCCCTGGCCACCCCCTCTCCATCTTCCAGGTACAGGAACTAATGGTATCTTAACTCTTTTCATGGGCAAATTTCTAGGTATTTGGCTTTCTGGACTCAAAGCTGAAAATGTGATTTAAAGCTCAGTAGCCCCCATAAGGAGGCACAGCACAGCACAGTGGTTCATAGTGTGGACTCTGGAATCAGACTGTCTAAGCTCCTTATCCACACCAAGTGGGACCACGGCCCCAGTTGGGAACTGGGTCAGGTTACTTAACCTGTGTGTGCAGCTAATTTTCCATCTGCCAAATGAGGATAGTAACAGCTCCTATGTCATAACACTGGAAAGATCAAGTGAGTTAATAACCTGTAAAGCCCTTAGAACAATGTCTGGCACGAAGCAGACACTACACAAGTGCTGCCTACATCTAACCCAGGGTTTATCGACTTGGCACCACCAACAGCTTGGCCTTGAGGAGTTTTTCGGTGGGGGCTGTCCCGTGCATTGCAGCATGTTTATTAGCAGCAACCCTGGTCTCTCCCTGGATGCTAGCAGCACCTCCCCCAACTGCGACACCAAAGTCCCCAGACAGTGTCAAATGGGGGGCAAAACTGTCCCTAGCGGAGAGGAGCAGTTTTAATGAGGAAACCCTATAGCTTTCCTGCAAGTACCCTAGACTAGTGTTCTGGCCCAACACCACCTGGTTGTGATTAAGTCCTTTCCCTTATTTTGAAAAACATTTGGCATGACCACTGTCATTACTCTAACTTTTATATATAGTGCTTCAACACAGGTCTGGGGTGGGGGGTAAAATGTGTTTCAAAATAGGCTGGGACGTTTCTCAAAAGACCCATGTACCCCTGACTCCCCTCCCTGGGATCCAGATATGTTCTTTCAAAGAAGTCACTCCAGGGAATTCTACTCACCTCCATAGCACAAGACCCAGCTAAGGACCATGAGCCTATACTTTTTGTATTTGGTCTGAGGATATGGTTGGTTTTAATCCTGCTTCCGCTGGTGAGAAAGAAAAGGTGGCAGGGATTCCAAGACTCATCTTGTGTCACGCTGGAGATGTGGCAGAGGCAGGACTAAAACCAAGATCATCTTATCCTAAAGTCAGTGCTTTTTGGGGGGTCTGTGTGTGTTTCTGGGGATTGAACCTAGGAGTGTTCTACCATTGAGATGTATCCCCAGAACTTTTATTTTGAAACAGTCTTGCTAAATTGTTGAGGCTGGCCTCAAACTTGTGATCTTCCTACTCAGTTTCCCAAATCACTGGGATTACAGGCGTATGCCCAGCTAACTCAGTGCTTTCTTGATACAGAGGCCTGCCTAACAGCTCAGTATGTTTTCAAAGCCAGCAGGGATGTACAAATGTGACACACCCAGCACATGACTTCTGGCAAGTACTAAATGTCCTCACCATTAGCTCTGGGGGCAAGCAAGGCAGCATGTGGGAATGAAGCCAGAATTAGACAAGCAGTCAGCAGAGATGGGTAAATCAAGTCAGGTTGGATCAAGGAGGCCAGTTTTGAGTTGGAGACTACCCCTTGAAGAACTGAAATGTTAATTCCTTCAGAGCCCTTCCTCCACCCTTATCAAGAACCTGCCCCTGCTCCAACCAGGGGCCAAGATAACCGGTCCCAGGAATTGCCCCTCCCTACAGGGAGCTATAAGGTTATTAATGTGTGCTGGGCTGCACCATCCTGCCCCCCACCCCTGTTTCCCACCCTTAGGCCTAGTCACGTAGGCAGGAAGGAGAGAGATAAGGGGAAGAGAGCAGAACAAAGGAAGCCTAGGACTTGTAAAAGGGCAGAACACCTCGGGATACGGGGACACCAGCTATGGCCCCATTCTCCCTCCCAGGAGAAGTTCTTGCCTCGGTGTGCTTCTCTAATGTTCATATGTCAACATTTGAGGGAGCAGAACTCATCACCAGTAACCAGTGGTATCAGGAAGACTGGGGGTCTGGACCAGAGTGGCCATATGACTCTCCCTTACTGAGTGACACGTGGCCTCTTAAATAGTCTCAGTTTCCTCACCTGTGACGTTGTTAGCATTAAACAAAACATGTCATCTGGATCATGGGAGGAGACACTAAGTAAACATCACCCAGACTCCTGGGAATCATGGATCTGACCCTAAGAGGGAGGCACAATAGCTTTCTCAACCCTCTGACAGCAGCAAAACACTTTCTCACTTTTCACTCTTCATTGCTCTCTAACAACCCAATATTATAGGCTCATGGTCAGAGGTCAAGCACCCAAGATCCCAAGAGGCTCTGCACTTACTGTGTTACCATGGATAAGTGGCCCACCCTCTCTGTCGCTTCACTCTCCTCACCTCCTACCTAAGGGTAAGAACAGTACCTTCTGGGGCTGGGGTTGTGGTTCAGTGTTAAAAGCAATTGCCCAGCATGTATGAGGCACTGGGTTGGATTCTCAGTACAGCATATAAATAAATGACTAAAATAAAGCCCACCAACAACTAAAAATACATATTAAAAAATTAAAAACACCATCACCAACAAAAAACAGTTCCTCCTTACAAGGTTTATGTGAGAATTAAATAAATTAGTAGGTGGAAACCATTTTGTAAGTGCCTTCCAACACTGTAAAGCACTCTACAAACACCACCTTTATTCTCGTTTTTGTTGTGCCTTCAGTCGCCTAGGTTGGGTGGTGAAGAAACAAGGGGTAACAGAACAGAACTCCCTCGGAGTAGGGGAAGAGACGTCTGGGAACAAAGGCAGGGCTGAAACTGGAGAACAGCCTAACTGGCAAGGGACACAGGGCCCTGGGCTCATAGCCTGGGGCTCTCTGGCTGTTCCAGGGGCCTGGGAACAAGCCGTGGTCTGCCCAGGCTTGTCAAGGATCTGCCCCAGCCACCCAGGGCGCAGGGAAAACAGAAATCTCACGGTGCCAGCCCCCTCCTGCCCGGATCTGAGGGAGCAGGAAGAAAATCCAGAGCCTCAGTGACTCAAATGCTCAGTCCCTGCCCATCTTCCTTCCCTGAGGAGCTCCTGAGTTGCACGTGGACCCCCATGGTGATCCCACGGGCAGCATTCTCAGAGCCCTGCTAGACCCTCACTTCTCAGTGCCCAGCTGCCCTCAGACCACCACAGGGACACCCCTGCTTGCTGGCATCAGTGCTGGGGCAGCTCCCTGCCAAGGTCCTCCACTAGCTCCATCTTGGTCTTCAAGGCTCCCGTCCTTTCATTTATCCACTCTCCTCCTTGCTGCCTCTGTTGTAGCCATACTCCTTGCTGCCTCTGTTGTGCACTGTCCTGCCACCTAGCAGTGGGCACAAGCCCTCTCTGCGCCTTGAGCAATCACTCCACTTCCAGACAAACCCTCCCCTCAGGCTCCCTGGCCTCACCCTGCAGGCAGCCCTGGCTGACGCCACCCTCCAGCCCCACAGCCCTCCATCTCCATCACTGCCCTGCTTTTTCTTCCCTTATCACTGCCTGACAGTACCATAAAGTTGTACTGTCTGACTCCACCACGGAGAATGTCACTTGCAGGAAGAAAGGATTTGGTTTTTTTCTTTTTACCATTTATCCCCAGCACCTGGAATAGCAGCTGGCATGGAATAAACACTCGGCAAATACCTACTAGAAAAATGAATAAATGACTCTGGTCTTTTCAGATTTTAAACTCAAGAAAAGCATCTGTGTCCCAAATGGAATAAAAGTTCTTTGACAAAAATCAATATATTTCCCCACGCTAAGTTTCACACTGGCAGCCCCCAAAGGAACTCTGGTTTACTGACCTAAAAGTCAATCAGGATTCGGACCTGCAGCTGAATTTCAGGAGGAGTTTGGTCAAAAGTCAACACATGATAAACCAACAAACCATTGATTAAAAATGTGTTGGGGAATGGTATACACATACACACTCTCAAAAACACCTCCCACAGATCACTTATTAATTACAAGGGGAAAACAATACCACCTCCCCTGAGTGAAGGGAATCAACATCACTCCTAATGCTCAGTCTGAATCTAATCACAAGGAAATATCAACAAACCCCATTCCTGGGGCATTCTACAAAACAGTGGCTTGTAACTCTTCAGGAATGTCAAAGTTTGTGGGGCGTGGTGGTCTGCACCTACAGTCCAGGCACTTGGGAGGCTGAGGTGGGAGACTCACATGAGCATAGGAGTTTAAGGACAGCCTGACCAACACAGAGAGGCTCAGGCACCAAGGAAACAAAAATATGGAAGTTAGGAAAGACAAAGAAAGGCTGAAGAACTCCTCCAGATTAAGAGACTAAGCAGGCATGACTAAAGGGATTAGATCAGATCCCAGGTGGGGGAGGGGAGTCCTGCCTTAAAGATGGCATGGAAACAAGCGGCACAATGTAATAATGCACTCTACACTGCATAATAGTTTTGGATGAATCTGAAAGTGACAATTTCCTGAAATTGATGTTTACCCTTTCTATGCCTGTATCTATAATAAAGAAATTATTGTAAGTAGAGAGAGGAAAAAGTAAATGTGGCAAAACGTTAAGGAATTTGTTATACTATTCTTACAACATTTCTATAGGACTGAATTCCTCCCTCCCCCCCCCAAATAAAAAGCAAAAGCAAAAAAAAAGGTGTTATTACCTACTCTTCAGATCCTTAGCTCAACTGCTAACAGATGTGCTAGGTACTATTCTAAGCTCAATATGTACATTAACTAACTTATTCCTCACTCCCAAAGTGACTGGATATTATGAAGATCCCATTTATGTGAGGAAACAGGAGCCTGGAGTGGCCCCTGAGGTCCCACAGCAGTATAGCAGTGGCCCGACTCTCTGCATGAGCAGAAGAGGCCTGCTGACCTACCTGGGTTCTCTTTCTGCCAAATGCCTTCTAGCAAGTTGACTGGAAGGTGCCATCTGCTCAGGATGAGCAATAGCTGGCAACTCCTCTGCCCAAAACCTTTCCCCTGTGGCTTGAGAAGTATCAAGGAATTTCCCAACACCACCCTCCTGCTGGCATCCTTGAAAAAAAAGATCAGAACAATTTTAAGTTCCTCCAAAACCCATCAGTTGAAAATGTTCTCATTATATTAAGAGAAATTCCCTACACTCCTTACAAAGCCCCATCATGCTTTTTAAAATTCATTCATTCATATTTTTAACTCAAGTTACATTTGCACAGAGGTTACAGACAAATAAAAGCTCCTTCCTGCTTCCAATCTTCAACTCAGAGGCACCACATTCAACTCTTCCACCATTTCTTTGGTTATGTACTTCCATAGTTTTAATATTATTTTTATGTTTTTCCTCCTAGACTTTTCAGTTTCACTATTCCTATATTTATTGATCACCATAATGGAAGACAAGAGTTTCTCTCTTTTTTACTGGCTCTCTACAAAGAACAACATACTATCATTCCTTCTCCTTTTTTTTTTTTTTTTGGTGGTGCTGGGGATCGAATCCAGGGCCTTGTGCGTGTGACTCAAGCACTCTACCAACTGAGCTATATCCTCAGCCCATACTTTTCCTTTTAGCATAATTCTGGTATATGGAACTAGTAATTACTTTCTTACTTGCTTAGTTTCCTATGAACTTATCACTAATTCACCCGAAATAACATTTTCCTGTTTATGTGAATCTCCTGACTTGTTAAAACTCATCAGGCACATGAGCAATGAATGTGTCTGCCCTGAGTCTCTACCCCAGGTGCTACCATCCATGGGGTTCCCTTCCCCTTTCTCTTTAACTGGACACGCTGTTTTCTTGAAAGATGATCTTCCTCTTTCATAATTATTTCCTCATTTTGCCAAAGCAGTGGTTTTCAAACTTCCAGCTGGCATTATTATTAAAATTTAATTCTTGGAATTTTCATTAGAAAAACCATACAAATATTTTCAATTCTCTGAAATAATTTATCAACCAGATCAACAGGAAAAATTCTAGGTTTTGCCGCAGCAAAGTGTCCATCAACTGATGAATGGATAAAGAAAATGTGGTATATGAAACACAATGAAATACTATTCAGCCATAAAAAAAGGATAAGATCCCGTCATGTGTGACAACATGGATGGAACTGGAGCACACTGAAACACAAAATAACCAGACACAGAAAGACAAATACTGTCTTGCTCCTATGTGGAAGCTGAGAGTAGAATGGTGGTTACCAGAGGCTGGGGAAAGTGAGGGTGGGGAATGGGGAAAGAGGTTGGTCACAGGTACAAGTTACAATTAGGAGAAAGAAGTTGTGGTGTTCTGCTGCAAAGGAGAGTGACTATGGGTAACAATAATGAACTATATAATTCAAAATGCTATAAGAAAGGACTTTGAATGTTTTTCCCATAAAGAAATAACAAATATTTGAGAAGGACAATTATGCCTCAGCTGATTTGAACATTATATAATATATACATCACGTGGTATCACGTACGTATGTATAAGTTTCATATATATTTAAAAAAATAAAATAAAACCTAAAAATAGTTTCACCATGACATAAAACTGAAATAATATTGCCTCTGCAATTTGCTATGTGATTGTAGATATGCAACACTAATACTTTTAGCATTGTTTGAATATCTTGCTTGGTAAAGAACTACAGTCAGTAACATTAAATGGTTTGACTTGCGATTTGTTTGGCTCTACAGTGGTGTGAAAACAATGTATGCATTAAGCAGAAACTGTATTTTGAATTTTGTTCTTTTCCCAGGCTAATGATATGCAGTATAATACTCCTGAGATTCCAGGCAGTAGCGGAGAGCCATAGCTCCCAGTCAACCATGCAATCATGAGGGTAAAACTCCATAGTGTATTGTGTGGATATGCTCTGAGGTTTGGTAGGTTAGGGGTAATAAATGCATTTTGGACAACAATATTTTCAATTTACAAGAGGTCTGGTATAACCCCATCATAAATGGAGAAGCATGTTTATATGCATGTATATGCTTTACTTAGCATTAAAGCATACCTGCTTTGAAAAATCCATGTATCAGCTTGCATATATTATATTAAAACTAAAAATAAACACAAATGTTTTTAAGGCTGAATTTTCTATCAGTGAAGATAAAAGAGAAATTATATTTTGAAGATAGAGTCTCCCAGATAAGAGGATTAAAATATCTCTTGTAACCAATGGTAACAGTACAGATTATCAAACTTGTAGATTGCAAATCTAAAATTTCTATTTGTTATATGTAAAAGTTGGGCATCTTGATCAACATGTAAAATGTAAATAAAGAACATTTATCAGCCAAAAAAACTCACAGAATTTCAGCATGCAGCAGAACCACCTGATTTGGGAGGTCTGGGGTGGAGCCAAAGAATCTGCGTGCCTAACAAGTTCCCAGGTGGTGCTGATGCTGCTGGTCCCAGGACCACACATCAAGAACCACTGCACCAAAGCATAAGCTGCTTCCAGATCAACAGTGCAAGGGAGATAAATTTTGAAACTTGGAACATCTCAACATATCTTTATTCCATTGTCAGATTTAATTAAGTGTTTGAAGAATTCTAGGATGAAAAGCAATGACCTACAAAAACTTAACACTACTATTGAGAAGTCTCAAGTCATTTTCATTTCTAGTCCTTTGCATGTGACTTGTTTTCTTCTCTGTCCTGATCTTGTTGATGGGTCTTGAGGTGGGTATATTTTTATCCACTTGCTAGGTAAATGCTGGGTTCTTTTGGGGGGAAGTGTGGGCTCACTTTCCTTGAGGGGGAACTCTTTCATTGTTTTGTTTTTTGTACTGGGGATTATAAGCCAGGAGTGCTTTACCACTGAGTCACATCCCCAGCCTTTTTATTTTTTTTTATTTTAATACAGGGTCTCACTAAATTGCTGAAGGCCTTGCTAACTTGCTGAGGCTGACTTGCCATCCTCCTGATCCAGCTTCCAGAGCCGCTGGGATTACAGTCATGAGCCATTATTGCACCTGGCTGAGGGGGAGCTCTTTCAATATTGAAAATCAAGGGTTGGGGATGTAGCTCTGTAGTAGAGAGCTTGCCTAGCACACGCAAGGCCTTGGGTTCTATCCCCAGTGCCAATGAAATAAATAAATAAAGTTTAAAAAACTGAAAATCATCTTAAATCCTGAGAAACTATCTTCAATTATTTCTTCGATAATTTTCCCCCCATTTTCTCTGTTTTTCCTTCCTAGAAGACCCATTTGGATAGTATCTTCTTGGATTTGTCATTCAAGAAGTTTACTTTTTCTCTCCCATTTTCCATCTGTTTGTCTTTTTACTTACTTTTTTTTTAAATTTATTTTTTAGTTTTCGGTGGACACAACATCTTTATTTTATTTTTATGTGGTGCTGAGCATCGAACCCAGCTCCCCGCACATGCCTGGCGAGCACATTACCACTTGAGCCACATCCCCAGCCCCTGTCTTTTTACTTACTTTTAAGAAAATTTTCTTCAACTTCATCTTCTACTCTTCTTGAAAATTTTTTTCATTTCCACTATATTTTTAGTTTCTTCAAAAAGAAATCTTTAGGTGCAGTGGCACATGCCTGGAATCCCAGCAGCTCAGGAGGCTGAGACAGGAGGATCGCGAGTTCAAAGCCAGCCTCAGCAAAAGCCAGGCACTAAACAACTCAGTGAGACCCTGTCTCTAAAAAAAAAAAACCCTTAATAATCCTAGAGACTTGGGAGGCTGATGCAGGAGGCTCACAAGTTGAAAGCCAGCGTTAGCAACATAGCGAGGGCCTAAGCAATTTGATGAGACTATGTCCCAAAATAAGGAATAAAAAGGGCTGGGAATGTGGCTCTGGGTTCAATCCCTGGTAACAAAAAAAGATTAAAAAAAATCCTTATTGGTAGAATTTTATCCTTATGCATTTTATATTTTTTCCCTTGAGATTAACAATAGCCTTTGAATTGCCCAGGACTTGAATTTACATCCTCCTGTCTTTAGCTTCCTTTAAGAGTAGAGCATTCCAAAGCTTACAGGCATCTCTGTGGATATAAGTGTAGTCACATGGAGCTTTGTGTTAGGATGGGCAGGCTATACCTTTGCATTATGGAACCCCAAAAGTTTAGGTCTCCTCTTGGATTGGTCACATTGTTCTTACACAGTTCTTCCATACAGGGCGGTATAAGCCTGGCTGGTCTGGTCATGAGGAAGCACAGCAGCTGGGGATGTGAGTCACATCAACATTGAATGTGTCAACTAACTCCACTGATCCTGTTACATCTCAGGGCAATGACCCCAAACACCTCCAGCTGCACGGAGGATCTTCTCCAGATCCTGTTTTAAGCTCTTCAGACATTTGCCCTCTAATCTCCTGTTGGGGAAGGAAGGAGTGGGACCCAGATCCATGAAAGGAAAAGAATACAGAAGGGACTGCTGCTCAGGGTTCCCCCTGCAATTTATTAAGTCTGTTTCCCCTCCTCTCTCTGCTTCCTAGATTTGAAATTTTTATTGTCTCCTCTCATTTCCTCTTCATATTTATGGGTTCATTTTTCTCAAGGACATTCCTTTAATGTCATTGTTAGAGAGGACCTTAAAGGAAGCAGGTGAGCATTTAAACACCTCCTTGGAAGTAGAAATTCTTGTGCCTATCCTTCTGTCTCTCTTCTAATGCTTTTTTTTTGGGGGGTGGGGGGAGGGAGGTGGGTGCTTGGGATCAAAACATGGGGCACTCTACCACTGAGCTATATCCCCAGCCCTTTTTAATTTTTGAGACAAGGTCTCACTAAATTAGCTAGCTAGACTGGCCTTGGCCTTAAATTTATAATCCTCCTACCTCAGTATCCTGAGTAGCTGGAATTGTAGGTATGTACCACTGTGCCCAGAACAATGCTTTATTTATCTTCTGAGCTGTTTATTGCCACTTGGCACATACATATGCCTATTCTTTAATGCCCATCTCCTCCAACTGAACACAAAACTTATTGAGAGCAGCAACTTTGCTGTGTGTTTGTATATGCACTTGTACAGTGCCTAAAGCAGTACCTGGCCCAGATCAGGTTCCCAGGATAAAGTGTGAAGAAGAGAGTGTACTTTATGATGCTATTTTATTTTAATTTTTTTAAAATATTTGTTTTTTAGTTTTAGATGGACACAATATCTTTATTTACATTTATGTGGTGCTGAGGATCGAACCCAGCGCCTCGTGCATGCTAGACAAGCACTCTATCACTGAGCCACGACCCCAGCCCTGATGCTATTTTATTTTTAAGAACACATTTTTATCTTTGTGTGTGGTGGCAACTGTATACACATAAGCACATGCTGATAAAAGTCTGAAAAAATGTACTATGAGATGTTAAAGGAGACCATCTCGGAGCAGTGGAGTTATATACAATTATAATTTAAAAAATTATTTTCTGGGTATTTTTTAAGTTTTTAAAAACAAATGTAGCTCACTTCACTTGCAGCCATGTTTTCCAGTATTCCAAAAGCAGTCCCACCAGATGGGAGAAATGTAGATAGCTGTTTATGTGCCTCTCAGAAATAAGAGCTATCAGCAAAGCCAAAGGGATAGTGAAGTGCCAGAGGTTCTGGGTCTGCAGACTAGGGGCAGGTCAGAGTGTACAGAGAGGACAACTTGTCTTGCTGCCACGCTTCTTGGGAAGTGCAAGGCAGGAGAGCTCCACTCACTGGACTGACGGGCTACCTGAGATATACTTGCTGGGGTAAACTTCAGCCAGATGCTACTGGAGACCAAGTCCTGGGGTGAGCACAGGGGGACTGGAGTGGATCCTATTCCTGGACACCTACTCAAGCAAGGAACAATGCCTTTTGACCTATGTGTGTCACACTATCCCCATTCCTCCACCCGATGTATGTCCCATGTATGATGCATAAGATCACGGGGAGGCAGACCCTGGATGGGGAGGTTTCAGAAGTGGGGCCTGGTGGTGGTTTTTCCAGCCCTTGTGGGGCTTGGGCAGCAGCTCTTTATTCACAGGAATTTTCTAGCAGTGGGAATGGTCCTATTGATGCATCCCAGCTGAACAGAGAAGGAACACATGTAACTCAGATGAGACAGCTGGTGAGGCCCTGGCTAGGACAGCTAGATTGTTTGCCAATACCCTGAGGATCTCCTGCAAGGACTTCTCCAATAAATAAAGCCACCCTTCATCCCTGAGATGGACACGAAAGTCCAGCCACTCTCAGAGGTGGGAGGCAGAGTTATCTAGAGGAAAGTTAAGAGCAGCTGCCTCTCTACTCCCTGCCAAAGCCAGCTTAGCCAAAGCCCCAGGAAAATGCTGCAGCACACGAAACATGAAAATGCAAACCACAGACAGTCTGCTCTCCTTCCCATACACATGTTCAAACAAGACTGCCTTCCAGCCACAGCTGATGACTTCTACAGGATGAGGTCATTCCTATGGGTCCATCTGTGGCTTTTGCTCTCCCTTCATGACGATGTGCCAGTTTCCAGTTATCTGACCCATATGTGCAGACAGGGAAGAAGCAACAGCAAAGCATGATGAGTGTGAAGCCCACTTCCCACTGCACCTCCACAAGAGCCAGGCAGAGCCAGTCAGGGGATGGAATGAGTAATCCAGTCTAGATCTGCAAAGGAGTACTAGAGAAGATCTGCAGGGAGAGGCTGGTGAAGGGGTCTCCCAAATCTGCACTTTCTGTCCTCTTCTGTGGATCTCCCCTGGCTGGACAACACCCTCCTGAGCCTGACAGCCCAGGGTGAAGGACTAAAGGAAACTGGCTGCTGGGGAGCCATCCTCTAGCAGCAGGCTTGGGTGGTGTGCTTACTGTCCCAACTTCAGGGATGCTGGAAGTATTCAGGAGGCCTGAAGAGACTGCCACATCTAGGAGAAACATGGCTGAAGGGTGTTTAGATCCTACCAGAAGCTTCACCCATTCCACAGTAGAGCTCCAACTGCTAATAACCTATCTCTGAGAAAGCACAGAGGTGTTGCCTGAGATAGAAGAGAGGCAGACGCTGACTTTAGCAAGACCCTGGAGCTGACAGCCTCCCTGTGCAAGTCCTTAGCACCTTCTTTCCCTCTCCTAAGATTTCTCAGATTCAGAAGGGATTGGAGGGAGGTGAGTGACAGGACTTGATGGTAAAACCCCAGGATCTCATTGCCCCCAAGCAAATCTGGTACCTCTGAATGCAGTCCTAAATGTAGTAGGCTTTTTAAGGATGGCAAGTGTTACTGTAGGGTAGTGGTAGGGCTTCTGACACTTTGCAAAGGTCCATTTGAATAGAAGAATTGACAGCTGATCTGTCATGAGGTGGTAGTCATGAATGGTAGTCCTGGCCTTCAAGCTGCAAACTCCCATACTTCCCCACACGTAGGAAGAAACTATTTTGGGTTCAGCAGTCCAGACGACAACAAGAACTGCTAGAGTGAATGCTCCAAAACATGGGCCCTCTCTTGACTTCTTCCTAAAGGTATTTGCTTAGTTTATTATGAGAGGAGTATGGGTGCCAGGTTTCAACACAGCATCCCTGGACACTGCCAGATGATGTGTGTGGTGGAAAAGGGAAGGCCATAGGCTCAGAACTATGAAATTCTAGGTTATAACTCAGCAGTGGACAACCAGGCTGCTACTGCAGCCAGTGCCAAGTGATGAGGTGGAACCAGCTATGAGTAATCTGCCTTTGCCCACTGGCCCTGAATAAGCTGGCTTTTCTGCTGACTTGAGCCTTAAAGCTACCACAGAGTCTTGGGACCTTCCCCATCTGAGAGAGAGAGAGAGAGAGAGAGAGAGAGAGAGAAAACATGCATTGAAGTGGCAGCTACAATTCAGGAGCCCTGATGTATTCATTTCTAAAGTGACTTTGAACACCATGGTTTCTCCCAGATGCATGGAAACCCAGACCTAAATATTATTTAACAAAGGGATTTTTGCACTTAGATGGCTGGTGAAGGAAAAAAAAAAAAAGATGAGGAGGGTGGGGGAGGTACCACTCAGAGCTACTGAGCCTTTTTACATTTTATTTTGAGAGAGGGACTTGCTAAATCAAGCACCTGGCTCTGATGCTTCATTTATTGTCTGAGTACTAGGGATTGAACCCAAGGGTGCTCTAGTACTGGGCTATATTCCCAACCCTGAAATGGCCATCCTCCTGTGTCAGCCTCCCAAGTAATTGGGATTCAGGCATAGAAAAAAAGAAAAAAGAAAAGTGATCTGTCCTATTTTTGTGAAAGAAAAAAATAAAAAGAAAAGTGATCTGTCCTATCACAAATGAGGTGACAATGAACATATTTTTAACTCTTTATGTATTTCTATGAGCAACTGTGAGATATCTGGAAGTAGAAATGCTAGCTCAAAAGGACACATGCTTTACTAAGGGTAAACATTTATGGAGCTGGCCATATCTAATTTATACCTGCACCCACTGTGCACAGGAGCAATGGGAATATCTGGGCATGAGAATAAGGGAGAAGCTCAGGTCTCTGTCCTTCTCACCTCTCTTGGAGTGAGCCCTCAATGGGGTAACTTCTCCATGGTCTGTGCTATCTCCAGAGCCCTCAGTCAGCCTACATCTAGACATATGTGGAAGGCACCCAACTGTTATTTCATGGCAACTCTCAGACTATTAAAAAAAAAAAAAGCCCACTGGAAAAGCAGTAATGAAGTACAAAAGGGGAAAAGCCATAATAGGACAAGAATGAGGGTGGAGAGAAACAATGAGTAACAGACTGCAATTCATTTCTTGAGGTTGGAAAGTGAAAGGCAGAGTGTAGATGGTTGAGACAATACTGCAGGAAGCTGCTACCTGAAGTAATCATCAGTCTACATGGGAGTGATCACCAGATTTGCCAAGGGAGCCTAAGAGGGAAGCTGGGTCCTGAATAACGGGTACAGAGGACAGAAACAAAGCTAAAACTGGGATTTGCTCAAGGGCTGTCTACAGAACAGTTTCCCCAAAGGCTTTATTGGTTGTCACATCCCAGGGGCAAGCACTTAATGCTTCCTTAATGCTGGCCTCCAAAAATGCTAAACTGAAGGACTAGAACAGAAGTTGGCAAACTTTTCTGTAAATACTGGGCCAGAGAGTAAATATTTTAGGCTCTACAGTAAATACAGTTCTCTGGTTCATATTACTCCTCATTTCGGGATGGGGGTTGGTGACCAAGAACGGTAATTAAGCTGCACATCTCAAGCAAATCCTGATCCACAAGTATGAGAGTAGCTACCCATTTAGCACAAGGACCTACTATAAGAGCAGATCAAAATTCAAGAAGGGACACATCAACCTACATGGATATCAGCCTGGTGCTTGCTTTCTTCATATCTTTCTTTTCTTTTTTTGAGATGGAATATCTCTTGTTGCCCTAGCTGGCCTTGAACTCAAGATCCTGCTGCCTAGCCTTCAGAGTAGCTGGAGTTACAGGCATACACCACTATATCTGGCTCTGGTGCTTCATTTATTTTTTGAGTACTGAGACTGAACCCAGGGATACTACAACTGAGCTACATTCCCAGCCCTTTTTATTTTATTTTGAGCCAGGGTGTCACTAAGTTACCCAGAATGGCCTTGAATATGTGATCCTTCTGCCTCAATCTCCCAAATTGCGAGGCATAGACCACAAAGTCCAGCAGGTGCTTCATTTTTTTTTTAAATATTTTTTAGTTGTAGTTGGACACAAAACCTTTGTTTTATTTAATCATTTTTATGTGGTGCTGAGGATCGAACCCAGGTGAGCGCTTTATCGCTGAGTCACAACCCCAGCCCAGTGCTTCATTTTTAAATGTGGATGAGCTACTGTGTAAAGCACCAAACACTGGGGGGGAACCCAGCAGTTTGAAAAAGAATGACCAAGATAAACAACCAGAACCAGATTCCAGAGGGAATGAAAGAATTTGAGGGTCAGGAGATAATTTTAAAAACAATTCTAATCAGTGTACTAGAGACATTCAACTCAATTTGGCCTCTTTATAAAACAAGAGCAAGATGCTATGAGAACAAAATAATCAGAGAACCAGAGGAAAAAGAATTAAAAACATCATCACCAAATTAATGCCTTCACTAGAAGGTCTAGAAAACAAAGTGAAGACAATCTACCACATTGTAGAAAAAAAGTAAATCCCACATGGAAAAAGTGAGACAACAAGCACACAAGATCAATTCAGGAAATGTAATAATTAATTAAATAAATAATGAGTTTCCAGGGTTGGTGATATAGCTCAGTGGTAGAGCATGTGCCTAGCATGTAGCCCAGGATTCAATCCCCAGCATGGGAAAATAGGGAGGGGGACTTAGAGGCTATGGTGGTAGTGGAGGGGATGGATTTCAAGCAAAAGGAAATTGAGAGACGGAAATTATCAAAGAAATAATAGAAAAAAATGTTTATGGGAGAATGCCCTAAAGCTTTCAATTGAAAGGGTTCAAGAATATCTAGAGCAATGAATGCAAACAAGAACAGCCCCCCAACAAACAATCCAACTTAGACACATCCTTTCAAAACTTCAGAAAACCAAAGATCAAGAGAACATACTCTATGTTTCAAAAAAAGGAAACAATGCAAAAAGAAAGACCCCAAACAACCCCCAAGTTATCTAAAAAATGAGCATCAAACTGGCATCAGATATTAGCAACAGATGGAAGCTTGGAGTTAACAGATCAATGACTTTAATGTTTGAAGGGAAAAAAACTTAAATTCTGTATTCAGTCAAACTATCAATCAAAAGTGACAGCAAAATAAAGAAATCAAAGTTTACCTCCCACATATTCTTGCTGAGGAACTACTTACTAAAGTACTTTAGCTAATCAAGAGTAAAACAAGAAAGAAATAGAATGTAGAAAACAGTGGATCTGACCCAGGAAATTTGTAAAAGGGAGTCTCTGGTTGAAAGCAATATAGCATGCCTACACAATCACCTGCCCAGACTCTGCAAACAGTGGGATGAGGAAGGAGAGAGATCAAGTAATAAATTATCAAACTAGGTGGCTGGATCATTTTCAAGAGCAGAGTGTAAAGTTCCATTATTCTTTTAACCACAACAAGAAGAGTGGCTACTAGAAAATCCATGAAAAAGCAATGGTTGATAAAACAATGGTTCAAATATGGAGCAAACTAAAGAATAGCATAATTTAGAGGAATTTGCTGGACTCTAAGAAAAGCCATTCAACCTATACATCAGAAATACTCTCATTTGGCATAAGGATTATATACACTGGGCAGCTGGAAAAGGAATAATATGTCACAATAATGTAAACACTGTTTATTGGTTTTCAACTGAGAATCAACTTACAGTCAAAGCAAAAAAGATTTCATGGATGGTTGGGGATCCAGCTCAGTAGTAGTAAGAGCACTTGCTTAGCATGCATAAGGCCTTGGATTCCATGTTCACTCAACAGAATATACACAATAACATGAAATAAAAGGACAATAGTATGGAAATAGTGAAGGACACAAGAGGTGGTGCAAACACTGGAGGTGATATAGATTTTATGTATTTAGGATTCCAAAGACAATTTAAAAAATGATATAAACAGCAAAAAGTGTGAAGAGAGGAGAGGGAGGGAGGAAGAAGAAAGAATACTTCTATTTTCTTAATGAGTAAGAAAGAACTGTATTAGGGTTAAGTGTCTGGAGGAACTACCAAACATAAACCCCAGGAATGTTCTCAACAGTGGGTGCTTCTAGGAAGCAAGACCAGGGTGGGGCAGAGTGGTATAAGAGCCTGTTCCTGCCCACTATGAGCCTTTTGGTGCTATTTGATTATGTTACCACATAATTACATTGATGGCTTTGATAAATATCCTGGCCCTATCCAAAAATTGTTATTCAGAAGGTCCACAATCTGTATTTGACAAAGTTCATAAAGCAATTCTGATACGTCTACAAGACCTATCTACTAATAAAACCTGGCATTTTATCATACCTCCATTCAAATTTGAGATACTATGATTATATGATTTCATATGATAAAGAACCCCCTCCAAAATGAGCTAGCCAGCTATTTGAACTCACGCTCCTTTTGCTTCAGTTTCCCAAGTAGCCGGGATTATAGATGTGCACTACCACAATCTTTAGGTGGGAGAATATTCTTTATCCACCAGAGTACTGACCAGTTTCTCTTAACCATTAATTAGGAAATACATTATACATATAAAACAAAGGTGTATGTATGTGTGTATATATACAAAATATATAACTTTCTTTTCTAATGGTGCTGGGAAATTGAACCCAGCACCTTGCACTTGCTAGGCAAGTGCTCTAGCACTGAGCTATATTCTTGGTCCTCCTTATTTGGAAACAGGGTATCAGTAAATTACCAAGGCTGGCCTTGAACTTGTGATCCTCCTGCTTCAGTCTCCTGAACCACTGGGATTACAGACATGTACCACCACATCTGGCTTAAAATATGTATCATTTAAAGACTTAAAAAGAGTAACCATGCACAGAATGCACAGTCCAAGAAATAAAACATTACTAGAACTTTAGTCATTCTCTGCACTACTCCCACCAAGGATAATCACCTTCTTGATTTGGGGGCTAATCATTTCTTTGTTATTTTCATAGGCTTATTACATCTATATATCCCTAAGCAGTATGTAATTTAGTTCTGCTTGTTTTTCCACTTCCTTCACTGGAATCACACCATGTGCATTCTGTATCTTGCTCTTCTTGCCCTGCATGGTGAGACTCATTCCTCAATGATATAGGAAGCTATAGTTCATTTACACGGCCATAGAGAGGTAGCTCACTATAGGAATATACCTCAGTTTATTGATCTATTCTACTGTTATTGGATGGTTTCTAGTTTTTTCCTATCATAAACAATGCAGTTATGAAAACTCTTCAGCAAACAATTAGTCTTTCAAAATGTTCCTTCCAAACAAACCTTCACCATCTCTTCAGAGGTCTGGGTTTTGCCTCTGCAAAGAGCACAGAGCAGAAAACCCTGGCCTGTGGCTAAAGTACTGGGTGTTCTCTGTAATTGAAAGATGATGCTCCCTACCCTGGCCTCCCTTTCACACAGGGATGCCTGTCTCCTCCTCCGAACCTGAGATTCCACCCCCTGCTTTCCAGCAGACAAAACAACTGGCCTTTTTAGAGGCAGTCTGGGATTCTGAGTCACACCCTTCTCTGACTATCTGACCTCCCTTCTTCTCCAGGTAAGAAGGAATAGAGATCTCAATGAAAGAGCTCCATTGATAGGCCACAGGCATGAGAGCTGAGGCAACAGGAAGTACTGATACAGGCTCTGCCCTGCTTGGATGGCACAGGGAGCATAACTGTGTTTGATGCCAGCCATCTGGCCTACTAGTTCCACGTTTGCCACCTGGCAAAAGGAAGAAGAAAGGAAATCTACCGTGGTCAAGACTAGTTACTTTTCCCTGTATTACATGTATAGTTTACCTCAAGGCTCCTATGATGAAAAAGGTGGAAAAATAGATAACACATAATAACATTCTCAGATACATACCATATCCCACCTGCAGTGTGCTCAGTAGATCATAACCCATGATAATGGCCATGAAGTCAATTTAAGAAGTTAAGTTCAATACTTTAAAAAGAAAACAGACAAGACCGGAATAAAGTAAGAAATACTGGATTGTATCCCACATCTTGTTTTGTGAAACTTATGTTTCACTTATATTCATTTATACTGAATATAAATGTATTGGATGCGTATTGGATCACAATATAAAATGAGCCCCTTATTGAGGGTAGAGGCTAAACATTTTCTTATCTATTTCATAACTGTTCCACTGAGGTAAAGGCAGTTACTAACCCAACATAACTAAATTAAATAGCTAAAGCTACTTCCCCAGTTTCATCTGTGCCCCATCGCCCAGTTTCTGCTCCCCAGCCTAACAGCCTCCTTTCTGTTCCTCTTTCCTTCCTGGACCATGTGCTATTCTCTCAGTTCAGAACATTTTCCTCACACCTCTCACAAAGCTGGTTCCTTCTCATCTGCCAGGTTTCAGCCTAAGTCTTCATCTCTGCTGCAAAGAGTCTTCCTGGACCCCCAGTCTGAGCAGTCCCTTGACTGCTTAAGGTGACCAGGACACTTATTTCCTTGTTTGCTACCTGCCTTCCCCTCCAGAACTCCAAAGACAGGGCTAACATCTGCTGTGCTCACCAATACATACCCAGGAGCCACGAAAGCAGCTGGCACAGAGCAGGCACTTCACACTTGTAAACTGAATAAGAAACATCCCAAGTTCTCTTATTGGTAAATGGCTGAGCCAGGACTCCAGACTCTGTCTGACTGGATAGCTTGCTCTTTACCCCTGCATAGTATTGACACTTGGTAACTGCCTATCACTTCCCTAGCATATACCACTAGAAAGTGTCAGCGCCAGGATAGAACCCAGGCATGTCTCGCAACCAAAGCCCATGCTCTCTCTAGCATGTCATGGTGTGAGACCATGAGTGGCTCACAGGGTCAGTCTCCTGTGGTGAACTAAGAATATGAAGGGAATAAATAAATGAGACTGCAAAACCTTCAGACCTGAAGCAATTCGCCAGTGACTAGAGAAATACCAGAAATCAGCTAAGTACAGGATTTGTATTGAGTCCAAAAGGCAGTTTAGAAATAAGGGGTGAGGGGCTCCCTAAGGTAAGTAATATTCTGGGAAGGAGGACTAGAGATACTGTCAGGGATAGCAGAAAAACTCAAAAGGGCAACCTTGCAGGGGGAACAGAGAGCTCAGGTTGCAGTAATCACACTTTAAGGTACCTCTGGTGGGCAGCATTGAATTGTAATTCTGAGACAGAGAATAGAGAGAGAGGAAGGAGCCCCAAAAGACTCCAGCCAGGACCTGACCTGGAAGCCAGAGCAGCTGACTACAGGAACACTTTGGCAATACTGCCACCTTGTGGCTGAGGAGCTCCTGGCCCACAGGAAAAACAATCTACAGATAGGTCAGTTTGAGGGTTCATTCTTCAGTGGTCCTCATAAAGCACTTAATATGGGTTTGGCTGTTGGGGCTTGCAAATGGCCCTAATATGGCTCCAACCTTCAAGGACCTCTGTTCTCTACATCCCAGCTTTGATCGAACCCTTTTTTTATCTTCATCTTTTGATAATTTCTGTCCCTTCTGCTATCATCCCAACATGTCTAAGAGCAGGGATGGCTGCTAATTCATCTGAAGCTACCATAACAAGCATAGGATCCAGCACATCAGAATAATAATAGCAACTACTATTTAATAGGGGCTAAGTGTTTCCAAATACATTACACCTTGGGTTCTCGCATTTCACCCATGAAGTACCTATGAGACCACCAAATGAAAATATCAAGGAGGCATTTACTTCAATATGAGCTGGAGTTCTTGGAGAAGCCAGGGATGGAGAAATAAAGGTGGGCATCACCAGTACACACGGTGTTTTCTAGAGACTAGTGCCTCTCAAAATTTAATGTATATATGACTCACAGGGAAATTTTGCTAAAATGCAGACTCTTTCAATCTGGAATGGAGCTGGGGATTGTTTCTATCAAGCTCCAGGGAGAGCCCACACTAATGATCCCACAGACCACATTCTAAGGGGCAAAAATCTGAAATAGACTGGGTGTGATGGCACGTGCCTATAATCCCAGTGGCGGGGGAGACTGAGATAGGAGGATAGCGAGTTCAAAATAAGCCTCAGCAAAAGCAAGGTACTAAGCAACTCAGTGACACCCTGTCTATAAATAAAATACAAAATAGGGCTGGAGATGTGGCTCAGTAGTTGAGTGCCCCTGAGTTCAAGCCCCAGTACCAAAAAAAAAAAAATCTGGAATAGAAACTATAGCTAGAAGGTCACATCTGACTCATTGCCCATTTGTACACAACTCAGCAAACTAAAAATGGAGTGATATTTTCATTTGTAGAGGATGAAAAAAGAGGAAGAAGAGAAGATAAAGAGGAGGAGTCTGAAACCATCTATGCCTTATCATGAATAAAATATTTATTCTTTGGTTCTTCATAAAAAATGTTTACCAATTCAATCTAGAAAGTCACCCTGGGAGAGGATATATAGATAAACAAGGGGGAGACAAGAATCAGGTCCAGGCCCTGTGTCTTCCAAACCCCTAGCCCTACTTTGAGTAAAAAAGGCAAGAGTACAAAGCACAGCACATGTTGATAAGAAGGCAGAGAAAGAAAAGCTTCCATCTGAGGCTCCAAGATGTGCAGGGGTGGTTCTGCAAAAAGGGCTATATAGACATGCAGAGCTCAGAACAAGGAAGTGGACCTTGGAAAGTCAATAACTGACTGCCTTTTTCAGTGTTCACCTTGGAACAAAGACAGAAATAGAAAGAAAAGAGCAGTGACCACTACCACCTGTGTGCAGTGCCACAGAAGTACTAAAAAAATAGAAAGGAAACCTTGTAGATTCTACAGGATTGACTTGAGCTGCAGAACCTTCTGAATTTTGGCTGAGGATGGGGAGAGGAAGTGGAAGGATTGATGGAGGCAAAAGAAAGGGACTGTCAGCAAAATAACACCCCAGAGCCTGTAGTATGGGGGCCTCTCCAAGCCATATTTGGCTACAGTGCCTTCTGTCATGCTTCAGTTAAGGAATACATTCATTTAAATGTCAATGCCTGAGAAAGTAAATATAGCTGTCCATTTCCATCAACTTGAACCACTGAATCTGGCTCTCTTTCAATGAATACTAGGCTGTTTTGCTCTCTGTTGTGAAAGATTTGCTTTTCTCACATCAAGTTTTCACATATATTTCCAAAGGACTACAGTAGCACCCTTTCGTCAAGGTACAGAAAAGACTGCATCAAAAAGACAGGAAGATATCTGTAAAGGCAAATGGCTCTAAAATGCTAGAGGACAAATAAGAACAGAAGGATATGACAAAGTAATTATATGAAAAAACAGATCCCCAAATTTCCTGGCTGGGAACCATTAAGGTCAACCAGTCTTCCTCCTCTTTACAGCAAAGCTGCATATAAAACCTAACCATCTAACTAGTCAGTGGCACAGGCCTGTAATCCCAGCGACTTGGGAGGCTGTGGTAGGAGGACTGCAAGTTCAAGACCAGTCTCAGCAATTTAGGAAGGCCTTAACAACTTAGTGAGACCTTGTCTTAAAACAAAAATAAAAAGGGCTGGGATGTGGCTCAGTAGTTAAGCACCCCTGGGTTCAATCCCTGGTACAAAAAAAATGAAACAAAACAACAACAACAAATCTAACCATCTAGAGGGGAAAAACAGCATGTGCCATGCTTGGCTTTGGGCATAAAACATTCTTTCTCTTCTTGATAAATTAAAAAATGTTTGCAATCAAAAACAAATCTCTACTCATAACTTATGAGTTTCTGCCCTTCTCAAGCCCATCCTACTTGATAATATTGTTTGTCTCCCCTTCCACAAATGGATTCCTTCAGAGAAGTGACTATCTTTGCAGCACCCGGCACACTCTTACACCAATCTACTGAAAGACAGTTCTCCTGCCACCTACTGGCTGTGTGATTTTGGACAAGTTTCTTAATCTTTCAAAATCTCAGTTTCTGGGGCTGGAGATGTGGCTCAAATGGTAGTGCACTCGCCTAGCATACGTGAGGCAGTGGGTTCGATTCTCAGCACCACATAAAAAAATAAAATAAAATAAAGATATTGTGCCCACTTAAAACTAAAAAATAAATATTAAAAAAAAAAAACACCTCAGTTTCTTCATTGTGAAGTCCTTTCACAACAGGATTGTTTTGAAGATTAAATGTGCTAATACATGCAAAATACTTCACATGCTGGTTAATAAGACAGTTATGTTTAATAAGTGCTGGTAATTATTATCATTCAATAATAAAATGAATCTATTATTCCAGCCCACAAATAACACGTTTCCCCCCAAACATACCACAACAGAAAGGCTTTCTCAACCCTGCCAGTACTGACAGTTCTTTGTTGGTGGGGACCTATCTTGTACCTTGTAGAATGTTTCATAGCATTCCTGGCTTCTATTCATTAGATACCAATAGCACACACACACAGTCCCAGTTCTAACAACAAAAACTGGCTTCAGAGATTGCCCAAATGTTTCCTGGAGGAAAAATTTCTCCCTCCTTCATTAAGAACTATCACAGTAGAATATGGAAATCAGGCATAGAAAGTCTGGTCACCATAGCTCCTAGTTTCTCACCATCCCATTGTGTCCACACACAGCCACCTCAGTCATTATTTGCTTACCACTCAGTTGCCTTGGAGGGAACAGGTGATAGGTGCTGTAGATATCATTGGAAAATTGCAACTGGAGCTCAGGGGTGCCTTTCAGGAGCTGGGCCACCTGTTCTACCTGAAACGGTGTCTTCTCCAGGATCACAACAGCATCCTCTCCATTCCCATCCCCAGAGTCCTCATTCACCTGTGGGGAGAGATACTATCAGTGGGCCCAGGCACAGAGCCACAGAAGCCTGCAGAGCAAAGGCAGACATTTCCAAGGCCTCTGAAATCACAGCATTTAGGATTTCCTGCTCTGTAGTCTTCTTTCTTAGGAAGTCTAGTCAATGGTACTGATGTTTTTCATTTTTTCTCCAAAGAAGGTGTCTTAATGCAAATCTTTGTGGCAATTTTCATACCTTTCTTCCAAAAGATGAAAAGCTTTACAGTTATCTCTTTTAGGTTCACAAGACCTTTCTCAAAATGGGGGGGGGGGGGTGCTGGGTAAAAGGCAGTCTGTGTAGACAAGACCTTGGATAGGAAGTTTGAAAGGAAAGAAAATAAAACACTAATACCATCAGGACACTTCTCCCTCCTCCAACCTGTTGTCAAGTTACCTGCCTCCAAGGAATTGTTCCTCTTAATAAAAGTTGTTAATGAATGCCCTCTGGGCTGCTCCCTTCCTGCCTGTACTCCTGGGGTGCTTAGTCCTGGCCCTAGGATCACTCCACCTTTTGGTCTCCTAGGCAAGATAAAAGGTGAAGGGGGCATGAAAACAAAGGAAATCCAAAATCTATACAAGGGGCAGGACATCCCTACTTCCTCAGGCACCAACTTCCAACTTGGACCCCCTCCAGAGGAGTCTCTGTCTCTCTGTTCTATCCTTTAAGTAAAACTTATTGCTCTTGCCTTGGGACTCAGATGCTCAAAAACGGTATCAAAACCATCCCCATTTTAGAAGAAAAGATGAAGACACTGAGGTCTAGAGAAATTAAGTGACTATCCAAAGTCACATGAACACTTAGTGTTTAAACAGAAACTAGAATCTAAGTCTCTCAACTAACCCCTAGCTCAAAGGCTCTCTTGCCTTCAGCAGGTGATACACACTGAAGACAAGTGAGGCTGAGAAAACCAGATAGGGCCTTATAAAAAACAAGAGACACAAAGAGGCATGGAAGATTAAACCCCTTGTTCCTCCCAAAGATGTGAATTCCTGCTAGTGATTCTGGGGAACCTGACCTTGGCTAGAACTTCTCACTAGTTTAAGATGGTCTCCATCTTACCTGAACCCCTGCTAGTCGTTGAGCACAGTATTAGAGCCAGCAGGGTATGTCTCCGCAGGGATACTCTGCAGTCCTGTAGATCAGGGATGGTACCTCTCAGCGCCCCAGCCAGTCCCTGATACGCATAAAAGTGCATGGTGTGTGGAAGTGGACTAGCAATTTAACACGCTGTCTCCTGTTAGACTAACGTCCTGTAAAGCAGGGATCCTATCTCCTACTGTCTCGACGCATTTCCAGGGACACGATCCAGTAAGACATCCAGCAATATTTACTGGTTCCTAGCCAGAGTTACATATTGAATGAATGATGGTGAATGGCGTGGGGAAGTTAACAAGGGAGTTTTAATCTGATATACTTTAAAAGGATTAGTTGACATTTCTAAGGAAAATTCGACCTAGATGTATTCATTCCTTTAATGCCACGAACAATCTTGACACCCCATGCATTATAGTGGCGCACTCCGACACCCCGAATAATGTGATTGGTATTTCCCGGCCGGGATGCGAACAAATGAGCCTCCAAAGCTATGACTGGTTCCCTCCTTCCTGGGCCCCCATTTCAGGGTTGTCTAATGGTACCTTCCCGTGTAGGAAAATGATTTTGTCCCGCGCAGATTCCCTCAGCACTTTTTGCACTCTAAAGCCGGAGAACGGTAAGCGAACACGAGAAGAAGTACCATTTCCAACTCCTGTTTCCTTTTCTCCTGTGCTGCGGGTTTCCGCCTCGGCGTCGGATTCGCGCTTTCTTTTGGGCTGAGGTGCAGTGTCCGCCATGCTGCTCGGAAGGAGCTGTGCGCCTGCGCGAACTAGCCGCTAGTTCCGCCCCTCGCGGCTGCTCCTCCAGGCCATGCGGGGCTGAGACTTCAACTCCCGGCGTGCTCAGTGCTGGCAGAGCTGGGACTCCAACTCACGGCGTGCTCCGTAGCGCAATTCACTAGGGTTCCCCTGTGGGGCGGATCCCACTGAGGAGCGCGAAGGAGCTTTTTAAATCCACGTCGCTTGCCGACCTTGAGAGTAGGGAAAGGAGGACAGCAAGATCCTAAAGAGGCGGGTGGGCAGTGGAGAGAGCCCATCTCCCCACCCAGCGCTCAGGGTCTGGAGCCGGAAGACCCCTTTGGACCTGTGAATGCTGGATGCCATGTTTGAATCCTGAGGTTTTAGAAGCTGACTAGTGACGGTGGAGGGAATGTTTCTGAAACAAATCTGTGAGCCCACTTTATTTCTTGGCCGACTTTTTTAGTACGAGTACTTGAACCATTTCCATTTTTCTTCCGTTTTTGTTATTTTACAGAATTTTCCGTCATGACCAGTTTTTTTCTTAATAGACTTAGCACTGTGGGCTGAAAAGAAAAGTAAGCGGACGTGTCCCGAGGTATCATTTTCATCACCTGCTGCCACCTCTCAAATTTTGCCTTTATTTCTGCAGAGCTACCCTGGAATGCGATTTACTCGGATGTGAGACAACTTTGGCAGTTATTGACATTAACAAGATGCAATTTTCAGTCAGTTTTTGGCCAGTAACAAGGTGTATCATGTTTTAATGACAAATTGATTTTTGTATTTTTTTCTACTAGAAAGATATGTTGGATAAGAGGAATTGGTTTTGTGAAACGGAGGGCATTATTATAAGGGGGAATTAGAATCTGAAGCAATTATTTGCAACAAAAAACAGGTTGCCTGTATACAGGTAAGAGTTTATAAACTGTAGGAGAACTGGGGAATGTAGTTCAGTGGTTGAGCACTTGCCTATCACACACAAGGCCCAGCATATAAGTTCCAGCTCTGCAAAACAAACAACAATAACAAGAAAAAAACTATATGCAAGACTAGAACAAAATGTCTAGGAGAGCCAATGGCAGTAATAAAACCTGCTCAACTCTAAGGCCCTGATCTTATATTTCTGAGCATTTTTTCCAAGTGAGGAAAAATTTGAAACATTTTAGTTTGGAGATTTACAGCCAGATATGAGAAAATTAGCTTACTGTCTCTTTTTATACTTCTAGGGTCCTTCTGGAATATCCAAAAGTTAGTTTGAGGTCAGAAGCTTAATTTTGACTTTTAGGAATTTTGTCAGTTATACAAATTAGGATTATAGGTCACTGTGAACAAGAGTCATTCATTAAACTGAAGTGATAATTAAAAGACTTTAAAAGCAAATATGGGAAGTTACATAGTAATAGGAAAAAATTAAAAAGTTTTTTCAAGTAATAAAAGGCCCAGTAAAGCATAAACAGGGAATCATCCCAATTAAAAATAATCAAATCTCTTTTTTTACAATTCATTCAAAAAGTGAACAAAAATATCAACACAAAAATATTGTCTTTAAAAAATTATAATTTTACATCAGTGTACTTTTGATTTTAATGCTCACTTTAAAAACCTGTATAATAAATTCATTCAATTTTAATCAGTTTAACCACATAACTTTTTTATATCTTCAGCTTTATTCATATCGCTTCCTGTAGCATTTATTTTTTTTTTAATATTTATTTTTTAGTTGTGGTTGGACACAATACCTTTATTTCACTTATTTATTTTTATGTAGTGCTGAGGATCGAACCCAGGGTCTCACACGTGCAAGGTGAGCGCTCTACCTCTGAGCCACAACCCTAGCCCCCATGTATCATTTATCTTGAAAACAACTTTAAGTAAACTCTAAATTAGGCAAAATTATTTTCCAACACATCCTCATGCCTTCTTTATAATATTCCTAGTGTAACGTCATATTTTCCTTTGTATATTTTTCAAACATTTTTTTTCTGTTTAGTAGTTTAAATTACCTATATTAGTAACAGTTTATACTTAAGTGATTAGCACCGTTTTATAATTTCTTGGAGATTTGTTTCCTCATGAGCTGTGGTGACACATGCCTGTAATCACAGCTTTTCGGGAGGCTGAGGCAGGAAGTTCATAAATTTGAGGCCTGCCTGGACAAATTAGGGAGACCCTATCTCAAAATTTTTAAAAATTCAAAAAGAGCTGGGAATATTGCTTTGTAGAGGGTCTTTTGGTTCAGTTCCCAGCACTGCAAAATAATAATAGCAAAATTATAATAGTAATTATATAATAATAACAAATACATGTTTCCTCAAAGTACAATTTTTTTTATTAACATACCCTAAATATCTTTAATCCTTTGTAATAAGTTTACTTACAGGTAAGTAAACTTAACCTGTGTTCAGCAATTAATGTTTCAGCATTTTATTTTACTTGGAAATGATCAAGATATTCAGTGAATATCCAGCATTTAAATTAATTTAGTCCTATTGTTTGGATTTATTTATTTATTTTTGGTACCAGGGATCAAATTCAGGGCCCCTACATGCTGTGTAAGCATTCTGCCACTGAGCCACACCCTAAATCTCTTATATTTGGGATCTTAAATGTCCCCAAAGACTTACAGGTTAAAGGCTTAGCTCTACAAGTTGGCATTATTCAAACCTTCTAGAGGTGGAACCTCTAGGAGGTGTGGCCTAGTAGGAAGTGTTCAGATTAGGATTATGCCTTTGAAGGGGATAGTGAGACCCTTTTCTGTCTTTTGCTTACTAATTACAGAGTGAGTGATTTTGTTCCACTACACACTCCTCACCACAAGCCCAAAAGCAACAAAGCCAACTGATCATGAATGGGAAGCTCTAAAACTGAGCCAAAATAAATCTTTTTTTCTTATAGATTGATTATCTCAAGTTATTTCTTACAGTGATAGAATGCGGACTATCACACTTAAAATTCTAAGGTAATAGTTTCAAAGAAGTTTGGTGAGCATAAACCATAATTATGGTTAAAATTTAAAAGCTCACCAAACTATTGGCCCTGTTGCTTTGGGTCTCATGATCAGAAAGCAAAAGGAAAGAAGAAGGAGCAGGAGTTCTACTATTCCCTTCAAAGTTACATCCCCAAGGATTGAAAGAATTCCCCACTAGGTCCTACCACCTCCCAGTAATGCCACCCTGGGAACCAAGCCTTTAACATGTAGGCCTTTTGGGGGACATTGAAGAGCCAAACTATAGCATCAACACTTTCCTTGTGATGATCCTCCCTGGATTTGAGGTCTCCTGTCTGGTCTGGCAGGTAAGGACACTTTGTAGAAGACCTTTCCCTAGCCATGTGCTTGTAATCCCAGCCACCCAGGAGATGGAGATGGGAGAAGCACAAGTTCAAGGTCAGCCGTAGTAATTTTGCAAGACCCTGTCTCAAAAAATAGAATGGGCTGGGGATATAGCTCAGTGATAAAGTGCCCCTGGGTTCAATCCCCAGTGCCAAAAAAAAAAAAAAAAGAAGGCCTCTCTTTGTCTGGAGGAGTGAAACAGGAAGGAAAGTCAAAGGGACCTGAATTCTGTCAAAACACCAGTCTTTTTTTTTAACTTGTAGATGGACGCAATACTTTTATTTATTTTTATGTGGTGCTGAGGATGGAACCCAGTGCTAGGCAAGTGTTTTACCACTGAGCTACACCTGCAGCCTTTTTTTTTTTTTTTTAATGGCACTGAGGATTGAACCCAGAGGTGCTTTATCACTGAGCCACATCCCTAAACCTTTTTTTTTTTTTTTTTTTTTTTTTACTTTGAGACAGGGTCTCACTAAGTTGGTGGGGCTGGCTTTGAACTTGTGATCTGATCTTCCTGCCTCAGGCTTCCCTGCCTTTAGGATCATGGGCATGATCACCACCACTCCCTGCCAAAACACCAGTCTTTGGGGAGTTGTTTTTCTGAATCCCAATAGATTTAAATTGCATTTTTGCAAGTTAAGACTACCTATTGCCAGTGGTGGCACATGCCTACAAGTTCAGGGACCTGAGGCAGGAGGAGGCAGGCAGATCTCAATTTCAAAGCCAGCTTTAGCAACTTAACAAGGCCCTGTCTCAAAACAAAACAAAAAAAACAGCTGGGAATGTGGTTCAGTGGTAAAGCCCCCCTGGCTTTAATCCCTGGTACAAAAAAAAAAAAAAAAAAGATACCTGTTTGCATGGTTAAAACCTTTCACTATAGTAGAAATGATCTTTAAGATTTTTTATTTGTTCAATTTTGAAGTAGTCAAAACTCACGCCAACAAGAAATGGAGTAGAGGAAACAGTATTTTGTTAGCAGAAATTCAAGAAGAGAGCTTCAATTGACTGAGAATGAAGATCCAATAGAGAAAATACAAGAGGGACCACTAAATAAAAATAAATTAATATCAGTTGTTAAAAAAGCCAACTTCTGACTCTAGAGCTTTAAAAAGTCTTCTTTGGTCACTCTGGCACATGCCTGTAACCCCAGCAACTTGAGAAGCTGGGGCGGAAGGGTTTCAAGTTGGAGGCCAGCCTGGGCAACTTTGGAAGACGCTGTCTCAAAATAAAAAATACAGAGGGATGGAGTGTTAGATCATGTTGCAAAGAAAAGACCACCGACTCCAGTTGAAATCAAATTAAAGCAAGCTTATAATTTCGACTGGCTGGGCTGCTTCTCCTGAAAACTGCGGGAACAGAAGACAGCAGCCCAGCTCTCTAGGCGCACAGCTTTATAGCTCAGAAAGTTACACAAAGGGAGGTTTAAGAACTTACAGATAACAAAATTAATGAGGGTCATTAGAGTTTCAGAGAGGGTTGTTATCTGGTCAGGGAGAGCCAGGCATGGGTGAGTTCAAGGCACAGGTAGGCATTCCAAGCAAGTTTAAAAATCGCAGTAATTTATAGTAAAGATGAAATTAACTTTTCATGCCTTTGTAGCGAGGTGGCTCCCAATCTTAAGAGGAAACTAGGCTGGGTTTGTCATCCCCTCCTTTCCTTATGTGTCCCTTTCAAATCTTTGATAGGATAGGGGAAGAGCACTGAGGGAATTTTAATCCCTCAGGTAACAGTCTCCAACTTCTCGAACTCACCCAAAACTAGTCTCCCTGATCCAACCTGACATTATTTCTCATTTATATTGACTGTCTATCTATTTTGGTCCATTGTTGTAAGAAGAGGGGCAATGCTCATTTTGGCTTTTTCTGAGCTGAGAAGGGGCGTCGTGAGGGGGCACAGCGTGAGGGATGTGAGTTCCCTTTTAGAAGACAGTTCAGTTTGACATCTGGTTGGGGAAGAACAGGTTGTAAAGTCATCTGGGAATGGGTGCTTCTATGAGATAAACAAAAACCATGAATACTGAATAAATGTTGTAGCAGCTGCAACTTGTCACTGTATAATAGAAGTCCTCTCACCAGGAGGTGTGAGGGCCGAGAAATTAATATATATTTTTTTCACCAGGAGAAGCTGTCCCCATAATAAGGCCAGAGTGGACAAGGCTTTTATATAGAAATGTAAATCTTTATCGTCTTTAAAGTTATCAGGAATGTAAACACAACATTTAACTTTTAATGTTGCAGATGTCCACTTCTATGAGATGTGGTTAAGCTACTCAGTGTCATCTGATCTTGTAAGATGTTGCTGGTATGACCTCCGTGTCTAGTAGAAATTCCTTTATTTCTCTTAGGGCTAGATAATCATACTAGCAAACATCAAGCCTACCTGTGTAAGTTAGGAATATCTGTAGGCCTTAAATTAACTAAAAACTTCTGACTCTTGCAGTTCCTCTTGATAGTCTCTTTTGATAGTTATCAGGCATTCCTGCCTGAGAATCCCTCTTTGTAGCCTCCAGTCTTATTTTGGGGGGCTAACACAAGGTGTATACCTTAAGTTACTTTTTATTATTGTTATTATTATTACTATTATTATTTAAAATGTCCAGGAATAGCTGTGTTTTCGTTTTAACTGTTTTTGCTAAGTGTTTAAGATGAAGCAGTCAAACTGACTTTTGTTTCTATCTATTGTTAACAGCTGAGTTTCCATGGGAGTCACTCCTAGGGGAACTTAAGAGCAACTTCTTAGTTCTGTAGTGCCATTTGCACTAGGATGGGTCCAGGTCTTGCTCAACCATGTGGCTTCCTTGTAACCGTCAAGAGATGTCTTCCTTCTCCAATGATCCTTCTCTTCATAACAAATGCATTGATTGGCTTTCTATTCTCCAGGGGTCTCATTAATCTCCCTGATCGGGAGGTTATGTGGTCCAGAGTTGCAAAGCTCTTTAGAGAAGTCCCCTGTTCCCTGGATTCAGACTGACTCGAAGGGCAAGAGCCAAATATTGGTTTTCTTGGCTCTTTTAATTTAATTTTAAATTTTAAGTCTTGATCTTAAACATCTAACAAATCAGTCTCAACAGCCTTAAATTAAAAGTACTGGGCTTTAATATCTATAACTTTACAATCATTTACCCTTTTTATTAATTGGAATCTGTATTATTCTTATCTGTCCTGTAGGTGATGGCTTATTATCTTAAATTAACCCATTATATCCCCTGTTTGAGATCCTAGTAATCTTGACACAAAAAAAAACAACTTTTGTACACAACTTTAAGTGAACTGAAATCTTTACTGTGGAGTCATTCAGACATGTAGTGAGATAGGACACAGAACCTTATCTCAGGTAAGGGGGGGCTCTTCATAAATCTTAAGTAAAGTGTTCAAGTTCTGAAGCTGATCTTTGTTTCTTAAATATCATTTTATAAAGTTTACATAAATTGTTGTTTGAGGTCACATGAATATTAGCTAACACAAAATGATATCACATTTAAAATATGAATTAAAGAAAGACTGAACGCTTTTAACCTTTTGGGGAAAAGTAGCAAAATACTTTGTGTTTTACAATATTAACCTTTACATAGATTAGGCTCTCGTTAGCTTAAAAATACAGTTAAATTGTACCCTAGTGTAAAAAGTAACATAAAACTTTATATATCTTATTGATAATACATCCAGTTATAGAACATTAAATGTTATAAATAAATCTTCGATTTTTTTTAAAGTCTAAAATCACTATATAACTTTAGAACATCAGTTTGATATAATGCTCTTTTAAAGCTTTTAAAGACTTGTATACCTGGAAGATATGAACACATTTAATATACAAGGAAGAGTAATAGCACCACAATTACATGGATGTTTTTATATTAACCAAGTTTAGCTTTTAAAGAAATGACAGTACAATGCTCTAAAATAACAGTTCTTGTTTAATCAGTTGGTTAATTTCTTTACGATTACTTGCTCCAGAAAAAAAGAAACAAAACTTAATAAACACAATGTTATGGGTAAACCAATGTTTTAAGAAAAATTTGTCTTTTTAACATATGACTGATTGTAAAAACAAACTTACCACAGACCTTCTTTATTACCTACCCTCTTATTCATCACATAAAGACGTTCTTATCCAGAAACATTATTTTCTTTTATTAAATATGGTTTTCATACATAGAACCTTCTATTTTTTTTCTTTCCATCTATTAACCCTCTTTTTTCTTCACATTTGGAAACAATCCTTGAAAATTTTTGAGTTGAGGCAAATTATTTTATTTTAATGGAAAGAAATACTTTATTTACAGTACTCTTAATTGGAACAGTTGAAACTTTTGAGCCTTTGTATATAGAATTACATCTGTTTACCATTTTATGAAAACACAATGTTTAAGTTTATAGAATTATGCCTGTTGGGACTTTAAATTTTTAGTAAAACCTTTTTAGTGCTGACAAAGTAACTTTAAATCCTTTCTTTCATTTACCAGTTTATAAAAACATCAGTAATGTTACCCAGTGGAATTGAAGGAGTCAAGAGTACTTGATATTACATTTAACAGTTAGCAATTTAATCTTGTAAGTTAATCGGATGTCTAACAAACAAAATTACTGATAAATATGAGTAATCCCATGTCAAATCTATTTATTTATTTTATCAAAATATCAAGACAAGTAAATTGAACAATATTAGCTGTTTTCCTTGTTGAAGAAAATTTCTAGAACCAAGGAATATTAGACATGTTATAGACATTAATATCTTATTAATTAACCTTTTTGATCACCTAGAGAGACTTGTGAGTTAAGTTTAATTTTAAAGACATATTTATTTTTATCTGTTTACCCAATTTAAATTGAACTATTTTAAATCAAGTGAATTAAAGGTATTTGGATTAAATTCTTTTTTTTTTTTTTTTAGCACAGAAAATTACACAAAGGGGGGTTTGAGAACTTACAGATAACAAAATTAATGAGGGTCATTAGAGCTTCAGAAAGGGTTGTTATCTGGTCAGGGAGAGCCAGGCATGGGTGAGTTCAAGGCACAGGTAGGCATTCCAAGCAAGTTTAGAAATCGCAGTAGTTTATAGTAAAGACGAAATTAGCTTTTCATGCCTTTGTGGCAAGATGGCTCCCAATCTTAAGAGGAAAGTAAGCTGGATGGATCAGGAGATGTAGCTAAGTGGTATAGCACCTGTGAGTTCAATGCCCAGGACTCCAAAATCAATAAACAAAAAGATAAAATAAAAAGTCTTTTGTGGGACTGAGGATATAAGTTAGTGGTAGAGCACTTGCCTAGCATTCAAGAGGTCCAGGTTTTGATTTCCAGCACTGGGGGGGAAAAAGCCTTTCCAAATTCTCATCAAGTTTTAGCCAAGGCAAGCGGAAAATATTCCTGGCTCCTCTTCTCTCCCCACTTTTTCCCTCTGATAATCATCTCCTTGAAGTTTGTGTTTTAAAAGGGATGGTTTTGGGGGCTGGGGATGTGGCTCAAGCGGTAATGTGCTCGCCTGGCATTCGTGGGGCGCTGGGTTCGATCCTCAGCACCACGTACAAATAAAATAAAGATGCTGTGTCCACCGAAAACTAAAATACTTTTAAAAAAATAAAAGGGATGGTTTTTCAGATAAGACTAGATAGGGAGATTTATATCTCAAAGGCATAGAGAAATAATGGAAGTTTTCATTCAGAAGGAATTGGAGGGGGAAATATTTACCTGTTAGAGGTTTAGGATAAGGACTGGTTTGACTTTTTCTTAAGTGCAAGATAGTGTCCTAACATTTTGCAGTAGGTACAGTTGATACCAGTGTTTAAGATTAAACACCACAAACAGTGAGGCAAGTATAAAAAGCAAGTTTTACTTAAGAAAGGGACAGAGGTAGCCGACTTCTCCAAGAGAATGGGGCCCAGAGCTGGGTGCCCATGGGAATAAGGGTGTCTTGCTCTTTCATAGACCATGGACTGGAAACTCCAACTTCCTTTTTTCTTCTTCTTTGTTTACTGTACCTAAGGGCAGGAAGGAATAGTATTGGGGTAATCACTATCAACTCCTTGTGTTGGGACTTATGATCCTAGAGGTTAGCTGTTAGCAACCTTTTGTCTTTTTTTTGGTAACCAGCCCTCATCTTCTCAACCCCATCAGTCATTATCTATACTGACTTCCAGACCTTCTCTCCCCTGCCTCAGTTTGTTGAGGAATGTGACATTTCCTGCGTTCAAGCTGGGGGTGGGGACAGTTGTAGGCAGATTGCTTTTTGGCAGAGAAAATGTAGAGAGTCAGTACAGTGGGCTTATTTTATAGATTATTCTCTTAACTTCATGTTCCTACCATCCTCATCTGTTTGTCCCCTTACGTAGTCATCCTGGGAAGTATAGGTGAGGTTTGAGATTTGGAAAGAAGTGGTTGTATTCATCGACTTTCTGTTACTGTAACAAAATGCCTCAGATAATCAGCTTATAAAGTTAATGGATTTATTTTGGCTCATGGTTTTGGAATTTCCAGTCCATGATTATTTGGGTCCATTGCCTTGAGCCTGTGATAATAAAACTGGATTGATAGTTCAGCTCTTAGTAATCATGCAGGCAGCACACTTAACTCATGGCCAAGGAGGAAGGGAAAGGAGCCAGAGTCCCCCAGTCCCTTTCATGGGCATACCCCCTATGACCTAAGGACCTCCCACTTGATCCTGTCTCCCAGTGGTGCCACCTGGGACCAAGCCTTTTTTATACATGGAAACATTTGGGAAACATTCAAGATCCAAACTATTACAGTGGGCTTGTTTTAAAAAACACATTCTTGCTTCTATAAAGGCTTAATTTTCAAGACAAGAACAGTGACTTTTCATTCCCCTAAGAATTAGGTTACAGCCTGCATGATTACTAAGAGCTGATCTATCAATCCAGTTTTATTACCTTTAACTTGTTTCTATCAGGGAAAAGATCTCCAAATGGGAATCAATATTTCTTTCTTCCAAATTTAGAGTTGTTTGTCTCTGAAAATTTTTAATAAACCAGTTTGTTTATTTCTGAATATATAATTTCATGTTAACTTAGGAGAAAAGGCAAAGAAATAGGTTCCTGTCACTCTGTAAATATAATCAGCCCTCCATATCTACAGGTTTTACATCTTAGGATTCAATCAACCAATGATTGAAAAGATTTAGGAAAAAAACTCACATGTGCACTGAATTTGTACATAACTTTTAAAATTGTTAATGCCTAAATAATGTAATATAATGTCTATTTACATAGTATCTATATTGCTTTAGGTATTATAAGTAATCTAGAGATGATTTGAAGTACATGGAAGAATGTGCCTAGGTTATATGCAAATACATCATTTTATATGAGGGATTTGAGCATCTGTGGCTTTTATGACCTAGGGGTATTCTACCACTGAGCCACATACCCAGCCACCTGCCCTTTTATTGAGACAAAGTCTTGCTAAGTAGCTGAGGTTGTCCTCTAACTTGCCTCATCCTCCCAAATTGCTGGGATTTCAGGTATATGTCACACACCGCACCCTGTGCGTCTGTGGATTTCGATATCTTGATTTGGTGTGTGGGTGGTTCCTGGAACCAGTCCCTTGGAGGATACTGAGAGATAACTGTATAAATCACAGTTTTCTACCAAAATTATACCTACCAATGACTGATTTGGCCAAAGCGAATAAGCATCCATGAGACCAAAACAGGTCAGTCATTTATAAGAAACCAGGGTTTACATCCAGAGAGGGAGCAAAAAGAGCCCTTCCAAAAAGAGCCCCAAAATAAAGAAAAGCTTTGTTAGCTGCTAAAAGAGTATAACCTGCATTTTTGTCCGGGCATTTGTGTGTGTGTGTTGGGGGTACTGGGAATTGAACTCAGGGGCACATCCCCAGCCCTATTTTTTATTTGATTTAGAGACAGGGTCTCACTGAGTTGCTTAGTGCCTCGTTAAGTTGCTGATGCTGGCTTTGAACTCTAGATCCTCCTGTCTCAGCCTCCCAAGCTGCTGTATTATAGGTGTGCGCCACTGTGCCTGGCGAGAACAGATGTTTTAAAAAAGCAAACCAGACCCCTAAATCTCTGTTTTCCTATCTTATTTTGTGATCTCTTTCCCCCATATTCCTGACCCTATGATGCCATATACCAAGAGGCCCTCATTGGAGACCAAACTGATATGGTCACTTGACTTTGGACTTTCAGCTCCACCCAAAATAAATTTGTAAAATAAATTAAAAAGTACCCAGTCTTAGGTATTTTGTTATAGCAATAGAAAACAAACTAAGATACCTCCCTTTCTCCACCAGGCATTGCAGGTAAAAAAGCAGTGTGATAGTAGAAGCAAATGTGACTCCATTTTGTTTTATGACTTCATCCATGCCAAGTAGAAGGGTCATGACCAGGGCAAAATGTTCTTTTCCTTTTGCTATAGAAACCTTTAAGAACACAGAACTACATAATGGGGCATTGTTTCTGTAACTAGGGTAACGAGGCTCTGTTTCTGTAACTGGGGTGACTGGGCTAGAGGTTAGCTGATAGCAACCTTTTGTCTTTTCTTTGGTAACCAGCCCTCATCTTCTCAACCCCATCAGTCATTATCTCTACTGACTTCCAGACCTTCTCTCCCCTGCCTCAGTTTGTTGAGGAATGTGATTGGTTAGCCTTCCCGCCACTTGAGTGCACTCTCCCGCTTTTGTAACCTGGCTTGCTTGCATTGGCTAGACCCCGGAACATCCCTTTTGCGTTTTCAGGCTTATAAGGAGTGCCCTTGCAATTGTTCAGGGCTGATCAGGAGAACAGCTTTATGTTCTGGTCAGCCACCACCAGTGTGCTTCAATAAAGGCTTGATTTGATTATACGTGAGTGATCTGGAAGTTAGTTTATGAAATCCCGGGACGAAGCTTTAACTATAACAGCAGGAAGATCTCATTTTGGTTAAGAATTCTTAGTGTTTCTGTTTGCTTCCACCAGGATTTCCTCTATAGGGCTCAAGAGTGAGTAAAGTATCTCAGAATCTTCTGTCTCAGCAAATACAGGAGGAGAAAACAATTTTTTTCTCAACCCTCATAAATTAATAGTTGGGGATATTCTTAAGACAGATTAATAAGAGAAAAACGAGTAATGTGTGTAGTGCACATCATGTGGGAGAAAAGCAGCACAAGATGTTCAAAGCAGTGGCTTGGAATGTCTTAAATATTATTTTTTCCTATTTTTAAAATTTTTATTTTTTTACTTGCTCTTATTATACATGACAGCAGAATGCATTTTGATTCACTGTACACAAATGGAGCACAACTTTTCATTTCTCTGGTTGTACATGATGTGGAGTCGCACCACATGTGCAGTCATACATATACCTAAAGTAATGATGTAATGATGTTATTCTCATCCCGCCATCTTTCCCACCCTCACAGTAATAAATCTCAGAGTAATGACAAGACAAAAGAGCAGGTAGTTTTAGGCTTTAGTGGTGAAAAAACTCAGAAGGTAAGTTTGTGGGAAGAAAGTGGGCTTACAGCTTGATCTGCTAAGGTCTGAGTTGATAAGACTGTCTCCAATATATGAGGATTTAAATTCTGTCTTTAGGTGGGAAAAGAGGGAGGGGAGGTAGAAAGACTTTCTGTTTTATTAATTTTCTATATCTTTAGACAGGAAAATCAGAGAGTCCTTCTGCATTTTAACAATCCTCAGTAATTTAGGGAGAAATATTTTGGTTTCAATATGGTAGGTGGACTTTGAAGCTGTAAGCTATTTTAAGAGCAATTACCAATCTCTAGAAATCTAGGGCATGATTCAAGGAATGCAAGACCTGAGCCTATGGAAGGATGTGAGAGAATGTCCTATAGAGCTAAGGTCTCTAAAGGTCTGGCCCCTCAATGAAAGGGTTACCTTAAGAAAAGCTACCCCTCTAATGGAGAAAAGATTGGAAAACCTACCTGCCTTAACCTCTACTCCAGGAGAATAGAAAAGATCTAAGAATAGGCTGGTAGTGTAGTTCAGTGGTACAGCACATGCCTAGCATTCTGAAGACCATGAGTTCCATCCCCAGCACCACAAAAAAAAAAAAAAATTCAAAACTAAGAATTCATAACCACAAGCAAGTCTTGATATTCATAATTGCCTACAGGAAACTCAAACTGAAAAAAATCTATTTAAACTAATCTTCTTGTCTTTATTGACTGCTTACTGTATTCCATTTGAATCCAGAAGAAGTGTAAATTTGTCTGTAACTCTTTAAGACATAGTTTTAGATCTCGCCCAAATGGCTTCACAGATAGTTAATTCTGAGCTTGAACTATGCAAAGAATAGAAAAAAGGACCACACTCTAACTATTCTAAAAAGCTGGAATACCTGAGCATAGTGTGGTGCATTCTTATAATCCAAACAGTTTGGGAGGCTGAGGTTGGAAGATCACAAGATCGAGGCTAGCCTCAGCAATTTAGTGAGGCCCTAAGCAATATAAACCCTGTCTTAAAGTAAAAAATAAATAAGGGCTGGGGATGTAGCTCAGTGGTACCTCTGAGTTCAATTCCCAGTACCAATAAAGAAAAGGAGGGGAAAAAAACTGATATGACTTTGGCAACAACCAAAAGAGGGATAATACAAGAAATGATAATTAAGGGTTAATCCTATATTTGAGCATAAATGTAAAAACCCTAAAGGAATTGTTAGCTGGATCCTGTGATTTATGAAAAATGTAATACATCATAGTGAAGTTGAGTCTCCATGAGAAATGTAAAGCTGACTTTACAGCAGAAAATCTAATGTTATTTATTGCATTAAAGCAGGAAGTCATCTCAGTAAGTGTGGAAATGAATTTAAAATTCATTGAAAATAGTAAAATCTTAGCCAGTTGGAAACAGTAAAAAACTCTAATCTGTTAAAAATATCCCGTATAAAAATATATGGCGGGAGGTGGAGGCTAGGGGTTGTGGCTCACTGGTAAAGCACTTGCCTCGCATGTGTGCGGCCCTAGGTTCGATCCTCAGCACCACATAAAAATAAATAAAACGAAGGACGAAGGTATTGTGTCCAACTACAACTAAATACACACACACACACACACACACACACCTGTCATCCCAGGGAGGCTGAGGGAGGAGGATTGCAAGTTTGAGGCCAATCTGGACAACTTAGTGAGACCCTGTCTCAAAATTATTTTTAAAGAGGGCTAGGGATATAGTTCAATGGTAGAACATGTGCCTAGCATGCTCCCTGGGGATATAGATCCTGGGTTTGACCCCACCCCACTCCCCCCAAAAAATGTACCAAATAACCACAACAAACTTTTTGGGGTACTGGAATTGAACCCAGGAATGCTCTACCACTGTGATACAGCCTTTTTTCCCCCCCCTTTGTGTGGGAGGGGGGTGGAGGTACTGGGATTGAACTCAGAGGTCACACCCCCAGCCCTTTTTATTTTATTCTGAGACTATTTCACTAAATTGGTAGGGCTGGTCTTGAAATTGTGTAAAGGTCAGGTGAGCGTCAGAGGAAGAGACCATCAAGAGACTGTCTCATGCAACAGCAAAGGGTTTATTGGGGGTCCAGCATGTTGGGGCTCAGAGCTCACTTGAATAGAGCAAAGAGCCCTGGGAACAGCTTAAGCAGAGCTTATATACTTTCCTTGGAGAGGGCAGGGAGGGAAGTTCATTGACGGGTCAGGGCGAGTGGGCGGTTTGCGTGCAACCGGGTAAGGGAATACATTCTGCAGTTTGGCAGTTGGGGACAGCACATTCTGGGAACAAGATTAGCAAACAGTTCTCAAGATTATTAACCCTTCAATTGTAATTCTCCTGCCTCAGCCTCCCAAGTCACTGGTAATGCAGGCATGTATTACCATATCTGGCTACAACACAATAGTAAAATGTTTGAAACATTCCCTTTAAGGTAAGGAGACAAGGATTATTACTATTGTCACTCCTTTCAATATTTCACTAGAAGTTCTAGAAGACAAAGAAGGAACTAAATTTTGGTTTGTTTTGCAAATTATATGACTGTATTTATAGAAAACCCAATAAAATCTGTAGTCTTGTAGAATTAAAAATTCAGCATGTTATTAGTATTAGATCAATAATAAATTTCAATCCTTTAGGCCAGTAATACATAAGCAAATATATAATTTTAAAATGCCTTTTTACAGTAGCAACAAAATGTGAAGTACTAAGGAATAAATCTAATAAAAGATGAAACTAACCAATATGGAAAGGATATGTCTTTATTGAAACACATTTTAATACATAAATGGAGACATACCATTTTTATAGGTATAATGGTTCTGTCATCAAAACATCTGTTCTCCCTAAATAAATCCAAATTCAATGTACATTCAATAAAAATACTCACAGGCTTTTTCCTAGAACCTGAAAAACTGAAGAAACAGTGGAAGAGTAAAGGAATCAGAAAAGTCAAAGTAATACAAATGCATAAAAACAGTAGGGAGAATTGACTGAAAAGCTATCAAAGTTTATTAAAACCTTGACAGTATGACAGGGCTGGGGATATAGCTCAGCTGGTAGAGTGCTTGCCTCATATGCAGAAAGCCCTGGGTTCAATCCCCAGCACCACACACAGAAAACCAGTACACGAAGGGACAAACAAAGGAGAATGGAGAACCTAGTAACAGATCCCCACATATAATAATACATGACTACAATGCAGTGGTGAGATCATAATCAGTGAGAGAAAGAATGGACTAGTTAGTAACTGATAGAAAATGAAGGGAAAAAATTGTAACTCTGACTTTAAAAAATCAAGAACAAAACACCCCTACCTTAGAAATCCAGGTGGGTTAAAAACCTAAATGTGACAAATACTTATAGAAGGAAATAACAGAAGTAGGGAAGAATTTCCTAAGACACAAAAAGCACAGACAAAAAAGTAATAGGTAAATATTTTATATTAAAATAAAACTTTTAAAAAAGATAATATTGCCATATATTTAAAAACATCTAATAATTTAGAGCTATGTGCTTAAATATTAAGGAAGAGACTTTGACATCTTCTAATAAAACTGAAGATTTATATTATTTACTACTTGCCTGTTCCCCACTTAAGCTAAACCCTAGAAAACTGTAATCACAGAAACATGTGCAAAAAGTTGACAGGCTCATTTGTTTTTAGTAGCAAAAAGTTGGAAACCTAATATCCATTTGAGAAGAATATATAACAATAGTGGTATATTTACATAGTGGAATGAAAGGAAATTAACTGAAGTAACACCTGCCAGCACGGATAAATCTCACAGTGAACAAAGAAAGGAACCCACAGCATACAAACACTATAATGCCATTTATATAAAATATAAAACCATGTAGAATTAAACATCGTTTGATCATACAAACATAACTTTATGGAGAAAACCTACAAGTTTAAAGTTCAGAATAGTGGTTATTTTTGATGAGAGAACTGGAATTCGGGGGCTAAAAGAAGCACCTTAGAGGTGATAAAGTGTTTTTTTTTTGTTTTTTTTTTTCAGTGCTGGGAATTGAACCCAGAGTCTTGCACATGTTAGGCAAGTGTTCTGCCACTGAGCTATACCCACAGCCCAAGGTTTTACTTCTTAAGTTGTGCTGCAGGGGCATGAGTTGCTACATCATAGTATTCCTTAATTCTTTTATATATAATAATTCATACTTTAAAAATGTAGCTAGGCGTGGTGGCACACACCTGTAATCTCAGCAACTCATGAGGCTGAAGCAGGAGGATCACAAATTCAAGGCCAGCCTGGGTAACTTAGCAAGACCCTATTTCAAAAAGGAAAATAGAAATGGGGCTGGAAATGTAGCTTGGTGGTAAAGTGCCCCTGGCATTGATGTCCAGTATCATGAAAAAATGACAATCGTATTGAGAACAGATAAATGAAACCCTGCTTATCCCACAAGGAATATAGTCTGCTGCTGGAAGAAAAATGTTGAGTCCTTCCAGTCCAAGGCAAAAACAGCTACTATGAAAGCATCAGCTCCAATCAAAGCCAGACCTCTGATGGGGTTCCCAGTTACCACAGGATCAGCAGGCTATTTTTTTTTTTTTTTTGGTGCTGGGGATAGAACCCAAGGCCTCAGGCATGCTTGGCAAGCACTCTACCTCTGAGCTACATCCCCAGCCCAAATCAGTAGACTTTGATCCAGGTGAAGGGTGATCCCTGAGCCCTGGTTTTCCTTCTCCCGCCCCCCCCCCCCAACCCAGTTCTTCCATCTACTGTACATTCAGAATAGCTTCTAGGTTTGTTTCTTTCCTTTCCTTTTTTTTTTTTTTTTTTTTACCAGGGATTAAATTTAGGGATATTTGATCACCAAGTCACATTTCCAGCCCTAGTTTGCATTTTATTTACAGACAGGGTATCACTGCATTGCCTAGCTCCTTGCTTTTGCTGAGGCTGGCTTTGAACTCTCAATCCTCCTGTCTCAGCTTCCCAAGCTGCAGGTATTATAGGTGTGTGCCACTGTGCCTGGCAACGTTTCTTTTTTGGTGCTGGAGATCGAACCTCGGGCCTCATGCATGCTAGGCATATGATCTACCCTGAGGTGCATCTGCAATCCTAGATTTGTATATCTAATGGCACTTGTGCAATAAATAAAACACAGCACAGTGCTGTCTGCACCTTTCATCCAGCTTTCTGAAGTGAGTCCATGTCTCTCGGAGAGAGAACAGCAGTAGTGTGTATGAAGGACTTGACACCTGTTGCTTTCTTCTGATGCCTGTTCCAGGGCTTCTCCAGGCAACTGGGAAGAGCATCCATTCTGAGATCTGCAGTCTAGGCTTCCAGCTCATTGACAATAGTGTGCTTCTTTAGGAGGGTTGCCTATCTACACCAGTGCCCAGTACCAGGGAAGGAGACAGGTATGTGCCAGGCTTCCTGTCCAGTTAGGCAGCAGGCAAAAGACTGCTGACCCTGCTGGTATCAGCACTTCCTACCAACTTCTATTTCTGGCTTCCTGGGGGACTCCCCTGCTTCCTCATGGTCTTCCTGGGAAGTCCCCAGCTTCCTTGTGGCCTTCCCGGGGAAGTCCCCACCTTCCTTGTGGCCTTCCTGGGGGAGTCCCTGACTTCTCCATGGCCTTCCTGGGGAGCCCACAGTAATAGAAGCCTGATGGGTAGTCTGATCCCAGGGCCACTATAAAATGCTTCAGACTCTGGCTCCTGATGTCTCATTATATCTGCTTGAATCTGATGCCTTATATAGGCTATATCTAGCTTTATTCCAACTTCCTTGGTCCCATGATAACATAAGAAGTGTCAACTGAGCGTCTGCAGATCTGAAAGAGACCAAACAGAATCATAGGAATTGTCAACCTCCTCAAACACAGAATCTTTATTCCCCCCCTACTGGTCCCTGTGTCTTTGTCTTCTTTTTATTATGTTTCTTCTTTACCCACTGTAATATAATTGTCCCTCCTCTGAGTATGTTCATCATATGAAATTCTAATTATTTTGCTCCTTTTTGCCTTACTAAACTGATATCCCTCCTGGCATTTCCCAGATCTTGATAGACATCTCTAACTAATCTTAGTGAGAAACTTCATACTATTACTGTTACCACCAGCTAATACATATACAGGGTTTGATATGTGCTAGGCCTTGCCTGTAATGAATACTTAACATGTACTAGGTCATACTCGGAACACCTACTGAGTATACATACTATTCTTTCTCTTTTAAGTTCCTGGGAGTTGAACCCAGGGACACTTAAACACTGAGCTCCATCTCCAGTCCTTTTCATTTTGAGATAGAGTCTTGCTAAATTACTTAGGGACTTGCTAAGTTGCTGAGGCTGGCCTCTAACTTGCAGTCCTCTTGCCTCAGCCTCCCAAGTCGCTGGGAATACAGGCATATGCCACCATGCCCAGCTATACAATTCTTGTTTTACAGTAATGGAAGTCTGATAAGCAATAAGAAAATCAAGGCACACAGGAGTTAAATAACTTGCCTATGGGAGTAACTGCTCACATGATAATAGATAAAGAAGCCAGGATCCAAACCCAGTCTTTTCCAGAGCCTGCACTTTAAACTACCAGGAACTATAATGGCTGTCTCCTAAAGGCAATGTAGATCAGATTCTGAGGTTGAGTCCCCTCCCCTTCTTTCACCCTTCCATAGCTTACAACGTATGACAGCTTCCTTGACTTGGTGAAAGCCACGATCAGGACCTCTGCCATCAACATAGTACATGAATCGGAGCTCAGGAGGGTAGGCATCTCTGGTCAGTCCAGTCAGCAAGGGGATGGTGCAGCCCTCGGCTCCCGGTGCCTCAGTCAAAGCCTGCAGCATCTGGTACTTACACCAAGGATCATGAAGGAAGCCTGGAGTGATAAGCAGCACATGGCAGTGACTACTGCTCAGTGCTTGGCACAGCTCGGATACAATGGCGCCACCTGGGGTTGCATCCCGAAGCTGCAGGAAGCAGCGTAGGCTGTCAGTACTGCTCTCCAGGTAGGCGACCAGTTCCTGGGCAGCTGTCAGGTCCTCCTCACTGTGGCATACACAGACGTCATAGTCTTTGCTCCAGCGGCCCCTGCTGCTGCTGGTATCCACGTGTGCTGATGATGGGTTGGAAGACATGACTGAATTGGGATTTGAGGGTCGGTGGCTGTCCTGTGAGGCTGACTGTGAACCATCACTGGAGTGGCTTTCTGGGTTAACAGGCATCTTCTTGGGCTTCTTCAATAGGGCTTGCCTGAACCAATCTGTAGTGGGGGGAAACATACTGCTCAGGCCTACATCTTTCCAGGCTACCTCCTCACACATGGAGGAGTCTCACCACCAAGGGAAGATGGGCAGATTCCTGCCAGCTCCCTGCGTTGGGAAACACCTTACTCTCAAAGATTTAGCTATGCCAACTTGTTATCCCTTTAGGCCTTGCCTAAGAGTTCTTTCTATCTTGAAAGGATTCAAGAATACATGAGAACTCTAGAGTCCTTATTTGGGAGTGTTTTATCAGCTTGATTAAGAGATGTCCTTAGCCAGGTGAGTAATGCACAATAGGGGGATCCTGTAGCCTCTAATGGAAGTGTGCAATGCTCAGCTAGGCCTGAGTACCAGAAATGTGGTCTTAGCTACAAAGGAGGCTGAGACATGAGATCACTAGAGCCCAGGAGTTTGAGGCCAGTGTGGATAACACAGTGAGACACTGTCTCAAAAACAAGAAAAAAATAGAGATGGCCTTGCCCTGCTCCAAGTCTTTTGATACCTAGTACCCCACCCCTTAAGTAGAATATTTCACTAGAACTAGCTGGTCAACCATCTGCATATAGAACTATGTATGCTGGTAAAGATCACCCTGTTCCAAAGCCCACTTCCAGCACTGAGATGAGGTGGCTTTAGGTTAGGGTGGGATGCCCATTGTGGAAAGGAAAGGGCAGGGGGGCTTGTATCTGTTTAGCTCCAAGAAATCCTAGATGTTGCTAAGTAGGCAACACGAATCTAGGAAAGAGAGCTACTGCTCTGGTAAAGCACAGGGCTTACTGATTCAAAATCTACACTTTGGAGCCAGGCACATAGATTAGGTTGTGTCCTACTGCTTATTCTATAACCTTAAGCAAGTTAGTCTAGATCTCCATTTCCTTTATCTATAAAATAACACATTTTAGTTGTTGTTGAAGGTTAACTGAGATAATGCAATATCTCATATATTATAAGTACTCCATAATAATATTAAAACTCAGCTATTGATGAATACAGATAGTTTGGTGTTTGGGGGATTGATTCGTTTTTTTCTTTTTATGGTCCTAGAGTAAAGGTTCTAGAGTAAAGATTAGTATGACAAGAGTCACAGTATTAAGCATTTAGCCTAATGATTTCTAGGCTAGGAAAATTGTTTGAGCAGGCTAGAAAACCTTTGAGCCAAAAGGATTGAAGAACCCACCAAAGAATTCACTAATGCATGCCTCTCTCCTCACTCTCCACAAAGCATGGGCACTGAAGTCTAATGAGGAGTTTTGCCCCCTTGTCACCCTTCTGCGTCACCTCCCTGTGTTTGGACCAGGCAGGCCTCCCACCTCACCAACATGCAGACTAAGGACTACACTCTTAGGAGCAAGAACAGGAGTAGGAATCTGGGTCCACTCACCAGCCATCTTGCCCAGGGGCTTCTTGGACTGGGATTGAGGAGCAGGGAGGGAGGTCGATGATGCCATAGTGTTGGGCTCAAAACTAACCCCATGAGACTGGGCATCAGTAAAGCAGTAGAAAGGGGGAAACCCAGTCTTGACCTCATGGAACAGCCATCCTAAATGGGATAGAGAAAGAGAATCATAAGTTATACCTACCTTACTCCTAATCCCAGTTTGTGGGCTTCTGGAAGTTCTGCCACTCTGCTAATGCCTAAACAGGTCCTAATCATGAGACTAGGGAAAAACAACACTGTGATTAGAGCTGGTTTCTGAATAAACCAGGTTTTGTGAAGTATACTCAGACTTACAGGGTGTGAGTTCAGCATGACTGGCAGAGTGACTGTTCTCTACTCCACCTGGCTAGGAGTGCGTTTGGAATTTGGGGTAGAGTTCATGGCAGGGAGCTCTTTAGAGGCACTTCTTGTGTAAATGCTGAAATGGGAGGACAGCTGGTATTTGGACAGAAAACTGTGTATCCAGGTAGACAGATGCTGAGCAGTCAAAAGCAAGAACATGTGTGTTCCTTGAGAGACTTCCTCTCTGTCTGCTTTCCCCTCAAAGCCCCCATTCTTCTACCTATCCAGTTCTCAGATCAGGGAGAAAGTGTCATGAAGTGGTGAAGGCTACACTCTGAAGGCACAGTGCTTAGATTCTCACTTCTAGTTAATGGCGCCTTCAGCAACTTGCTAAGCTTCAGCATCTCCATCTGTGAAATGGAAATACTGTAATGCTAGAAATTTTCTCAGCATTATTGTAAGAATTACATGAGATAATTTATGTAAATCCCAATGACATCTGCCATACAATAAATGCTCAGAAAATGTTGCGGGTTGGTATGTCTTTAAAATAATCTGGGTACAGTGGTACAACACCTGTAATCCCAGTGACTTGGGGAGCTACGGTAGGGGGAGACTGAGGCAGGAGGATTGCAAGTTCAAGGTGAGCTACGGTGCCGCAGTCTGGCTGGGCACAATCAGGAGCCACTTGTCAAAAGAAACTAACTTTATTTTTAGAACCACACACGCCAAACAAAACAGCCTCTCAGGAAAAATCCTCAGAGCCTCAACTGCCACCACCGGCTTTCCACAAGCCTCTCTCTCCCACCCAAGCTTCTCTCCACCTCCCACAATCCTCCTGCTCTTGAGGCCGATTGGCTGGGTCACGTGGGCGGAGCCAAAAAAAGTCCCCCAATGAGCAGCTCCGTGGTCTGAAAGGGCAGGGAAACAGTCCAATGAGCATCACCGCAGAGGAGCCAATCAGCTAGATGTTGCTGGGGCCCCTTTGGCTGTGGCTCTCAACATCTCCCCCTCTCTGTTTAAACAACAAGCATGTGGCTTAGGGACCGTGTCTGTTAGGCAGTCCAATTCAACATATGGTCCTTACCCGTCATCGGATGAACTGACCTCTAGGCGTCAGCCTCCTGTCTTAGGTTGGTACCACTGCAATTGGATCATACCCGTCACTGACTACCGGTCCAGCATACAGCTATACTTGTGGATAGGCCTTTGCACCAGTGGGGGGGTGAGGTTCTTTGCCTCACCTCTGTTGGCCCCCAAATTTTAGACCATCACTAGTAGAGGAGGATGCAAAATGCCATGACATTAAGCCAATTGAGGGCTCCTTTGAAAAATTGTACCACCGGTGACATCATCAGCAAAAATAC
>NW_026000243.1:3234649-3281284 GCF_001458135.2 Marmota marmota marmota | reverse complement strand
AAAAAAGTCCCCCAATGAGCAGCTCCGTGGTCTGAAAGGGCAGGGAAACAGTCCAATGAGCATCACCGCAGAGGAGCCAATCAGCTAGATGTTGCTGGGGCCGAGGAGCCAATCAGCTAGATGTTGCTGGGGCCGCTGTGAGCCAATCATCAGCCGGCAGCTGGAAGTTTGCTGGCAGCTGGAAGTTTGCTGGGGCCCCTTTGGCTGTGGCTCTCAACATCACGGCAACTTAGCAAGACCCTGTCTTAAAATTTAAAAATAAAATAAAATAAAAACTGGGAATGTAGAATGTAGCTTAGTAGTAAAGTGGGGGGGGGGTAGAAGGAGGGGGAGGGGAGGGGGGAGGAGGAGGAGGAGGAGGAGGAGGAGGGAGGAGCAGGAGGAGGAGGAGGAAGAGGAGGAGGAGGAGGAGGAGGAGGAGGAGGAGGAGGAGTAATAGTGCTGGAAGCTCTTTAAACCTAGGTTTATGGGAAACATTGGGTGGCTCAGAGTCTGCAGGGGGAAATCACAGAATTCTAGAGATACTTCTCCAAATTAAGGGCTGGTGGAAGCTTGGCTCTGGACCTGCAGAGTAACAGGTACAGACCTGCTTTCTCACTCTTTGCCAGATCTTCAGAGGTAAAAGGAAAAAAAAAAATGTTCCCTCTGGGAACTTCCACAGAAATAAAGTAGATTTTTAAACACACTGTAATACTGAGGTTTTCAAATTTAATGAATAGCAATCTGTTAGACATTAATGCTCTATTCACTGATGATAAACACTATCATACCAAACTGATGACTAAGACCAGAGATGCTGATGATTGATAAATATTATCACAGTTAAAAAAAAATCACACTGCAGCAACAAAAGGGGCAGAAAGACGAGCTGGGATAAGTGCAGGAACCAAAGAAGACATTTTAAAGAGAAAGGCAGAGAAGTATTAAAATTCAAAAGGACATCAAAATAGACTATCTATGTGCATGAGTTTCTTTCCTTCTTAATATCCTTAATCTTGGGATAACTTAATATCCTTAATCTTCAGATAACTTAGGTGGCAGGCAGCAGCTATGGCAGGGCCTCATACCATTGTTAGTTTTTTTTTTTTTAATTTATAGAGAATAAAGATTTATTCAGTTTCCATTGTTAGGTTTTGAAGTTCTTTTCCTGCCAAAGGATTGCCTTCTCTGTACATCTGGTTTTTTAAAGGTTCTGTACATCTTTTTAAAAATTTTATTCTAATTTGTTATATATGATAGCAGAATGCATTTCAAATTTATATTACACATATTATAGAGCACAATTTTTCATATCTCTGATTGTATACAATGTAGAGTCACACCATTCATGCCTTCATACGTGTACTGATGTCCATCTCATTGCACTGCCTTTCCTACCCCCATACCCTTCTGCCCTATCTAGAGTTCTTCTATTCGCCCCATGCATACACACCCCCATCCACATTATGAATCAGCATAAAAAAACTGAGGATGTAGTTCAATGGTAAAGCACCCCTGGGTTCAATCCACAGTACCAAAAATCAAAACAATGTATACCTCAAACACCCATTTGGAAAGAATAACAAAGACTTGATAGAAAATGAATAAAGAACTTCTTCAAAAAAGGAGCAGCATGATACCTTTAGTGCCTTCCAGAATGTTCCTTACACTATTATATGTAGCAACTTACAAGAGGGAAGTGTTACTGTATAAAATCTAAAGTGAGCTGGGCAACTCAGGAGGCTGAGGCAGGAGAATCTCAAGTTCAAAGCCAGCCTCAGCAACTCAGCAAGGCCCTAAGCAACTTAATGAGACCCTGCCTCAAAATAAAAATAAATAAAACAGGCTGGAGATGTGGCTCAGTGGTAGTGGTTAAGTGCCCCTAGATTCAATCAAAGTAATAATAATAACAATAATAAAATAAAAAGAGATAGGAATATAGCTCAGTGGTAGAGTGCCAATGGGTTCAATCCCCAGTACCACAGATAAATTAATCAAATCAAAGAGTCTGGGCTATCGATCAGAAGCAGTAGAACACTTCTCTAGCATGCATGAGGCCCTGGGATCAATCTCCAGCACTACAAAAAATTTCTTTTTTAAAAATTTGTTTTCAACAGGCTATACTATTCTCAAATACTTGCTAAAACATTTGTCTTGGCAGGATTTTTTAGGGTTTGTAGGATTGAGCATAATTCATTCACAACTTTTTTTTGAGACTGGATCTCACTAAGTTGCTTAGGGCCTTGCTAAATTGCTGAGCCTGGCCTTGAACTTGCAATCCTCCTGTCTCAGCTTCCTGAACCACTGGGATTAGAGGCATGTACTACTACACCCATCTGCTTACAGATTTTTAAACACAATACAGTGTTTCTCAAAGACTGGTTTGTAGATTGTGGGGGTAGCTCCCACATTCATACTTCTAAGTATGGGATGGAACCATGATTTTTAACATTTTTTGTTTTATTCTTTGAGTAATCTTTTTTTTTCTTTTTTGTACTGGATATTGAACCCAAGGGCACTTTATCACTGAGCCACATCCTTATCCCCTTTTATTTTTTATTTTGATACAGGGTCTTGCTACATCACTCAGGGCCTCACTAAATTGCTGAGGCTGGCCTCAAACTTGTAAGCTTCCTGCTTCATTCTCCTGAGTCACTGGTATTACAGGGGTACACCACCCTGCCCAACTTTTTCAGTATTTTTGAGGCAGGGTCTGGTTACATTGTCTATGTTGTCCAGTCTAGCTTTGAATTCATGTTTCTTCTGACTCAGCCTCTGGAATAGCTGGAACTAAAGGCTTGTGCCACCACTCTTAACACCTGTGTTTTTCTTCTAATCAACAGAACACAGCAAAGGTGATGGAATGTCACTCACATGATTATGTTATTATATATTACATGTTTATGTCTACATTACATACATCATATGTAAGATTTATATATATTACATATATGAATATTATGTGTGAATGCATACATGTGTACATGTATGCTTGCATGTGTACACATAGCTCCATCTTAGCAGATGGGAAAGAAACACCCTTGCTCTCTCTGAAAAAGGTGCCATGTTATGAGAGGACCATGTATGAAGGACCAATGGGCAGCCTCTGGTTGCTGAGAGTGGTCCCCAGCTGATAACTTGCATGAAAATGTACCTCAACCCTACAATTGCAATAAGATAAATTCAGCCAACGACCTGAAGTGGTTTAGAAGTGGATCTTTCCTCACTTTTGAGCCTCTGATCACTCCAAAGCTCCATGGACACCTGGATTATAGCTAGGTGAAACCCTGAGCAAAGGATCCAGTTAAGTCTTGCTTGGTCCCTTGAGCCACAGAAACTTTGAAATAATAAATCAGGGACTGTGTTAGTTTAAAATGCCAGTTTCTGTGCTCCATCTGAAGTCTACTGAATCGAATCCCTGGACATGAGATTTGGGATCCTGCATTTTAAACTAGAACTTCAGGATTCTAATGTATATAAGAATTGGTCCTGTGTGTCCATCAAATAAAACTGCATATCATCAATTCCCCTGGAGCTCTTTAAAACGATCCCTGCCAGTCACAAGTTCCAAATTGCTGGGATTACATGTGTACACTTGTAATCCCAGAGGTTCAGGGAGTCTGAGACAGGGGGATCACAAGTTCAAGGTCAGCTTCAGGAACTTAGTGAGGCCCTAAGCAACTCAGGGAGGCTCTATTTAAAAAAATAAAAAATGGTTGGCGATGTAGCTCAGTGGTAATTTTTTTTTTTTTTGTACTGGGGATTGAACTCAGGGGCATTTAACCAATAAGCAACATCTCCAGCCCTTTTTTGTATTTAATTTAGAGACAGGGTTCTCACTAAGTTGCTTAGTGCCTTGCTAAATTGCTGAGTTTGGCTTTGAACTTGCAATCCTCCTGCCTCAGTCTCCTGAGCCACTGGGATTACAGGTGTGCACCACTACACCTGACCTCAGTGTAAATTGCCCCTGGATTAAATCTCCAGTGCCCCAAAACAAAACACACACACACACACACACACTCAGAGAGAGAGAGAGAGAGAGAGAGAGAGAGAGAGAGAGATTTCCCTGGAGATTTGTATTCAGTGCTTCAGAAGTAAGGCCCCAAAATCAATTTTGTCAGAGCTCCATAGGAAATTTTGGTACAAGGAACTACTAGTTTAGATTATGTTACCTATATTTACAAATTAGTGAAATAATTTTAAAAATGCTTAGCAAATCTTGGGATTGGTTTTGTGAAATAAATTCTGAACTACTTATTTTTGCTATAATGTCAAATTTAAGATTGAACTGTGACAGGAAACAGAATTCTGTTAACTGAAGTATTAAAATAAATCATTTGATTAATACATGTCAAGGCACATATACTTTTACCAAGATATTTTGTAGATTTTGAAGAATTAAAAATGTCAAAAAGTTACTGTCTTGTATAACTAAAAAGAATAAAAAATTAGAAAAAAAATGTCAAAAAGTGCACGTGTGTTAAAAATAGCACCCAGTATTTTGAATTTAAGAATAAAAGTATTTTTAATTTAGGCATTAAAATCTAAAAACTTGGGGCTGGGGATATAGCTCAGCTGGTAGAGTGCTTACTTCGCATGCACAAGGCCCTGAGTTCAATCCCCAGTACAAAAAAAAAAAAAAAAAAAAAAATCTAAAAACTTATCTGTACTTTAGTCACATAAAAACAGCAATCAAATATGAATAGAAAACATTATAATTAATTTTGCTATATTATGTGTGGTATTATGGATTAAACCCAGGGGCACTTTACCACAGAGTTAGTTCCCCAGCCTTTTTATTTTATTCAGTTAGGCAGGGTGTCACTAAGTTGCTGAGTGAGGCTGCCCTCAAGCTTGTGATTCTCCTGTCTCAGCTTTCCAAGTTGCTGGGATTACAGGCATGTGCCACCATATGTGGCTTCCAAATAACTACTTGCAATATTCTTTAAAAATGGCTTTGTGGTGATATTTGAACAGTATCTAAGCTCATCAGAAACTGCTGAAATATGTGATGCTAGAATAATAAGGATTGATTATAAAGTAGTACATTGGTGGGCAAGGACAGAAAGACAGGCCAATGGAAGAACAGGGTGTCCTGAAACAGGCCCATATCTGTATTATCTGACACTGTAATGCAGCAGGGAAAGATGGTCTTTTCAATAAATGGTGTTTGGTCAATTAAGATAGTCAATTGGGAAAAAAATGAGTCTCAATCCACATCTCATACCATTCAAAAAAGTAATTTCAAATGGATACTAGATGTAACTGCTAATGGTTAAACAATAAAGCTTTTAGAGAAAATTATTTTATGACTTTGGAGTAAACAAAAAATTTTTAATCTGATACTAATAACACAACCATGGGGAAAAGGATGAATTGGAAACCAATGAAATGAAGACTTCTGTTCATCAAAATACATCATTAGGAGTAAAAAGACAATCTACTGAGAAAATGCTTAAAAGTACAGATCTGGGCTGGGAATGTGGCTCAGTGGTAGAGTGCTTGCCTGGCATGTATAAGGCTCTGAGTTCAATTCCCATCACCATTAAAAACCAAACCATCACCCCTCCAAAAATAAAAACAGATCCAATAAATGTCTTGCATTTGAAATTTCAAGAACTCCTACACACTACTAAGAAAAAGAGAGACAACCTATTAGAAAAATGGGCTAGGTTTGGGGGTGCATCTCACTCTGGGTGTAAGACCAAGCCCTATGCCTACCCCACCCCCAACAAAAAGAAAAATGGGCAGAATTGAACAGGAATTTTACAAAATAGGGTATTCAAATGGCCAACAGACATAAAAGGTACACAGTTCATTAGTCATCAGAGAAATGCAAATTAAAATCTTAGTCCATCACCACTATGTCCCCAATAGAATGAAAAAGATAGTATGGGATATTGGTAAGGATGTGGAGAAATAGGAATTCACATACTCCTGGGGGGAGTGTAAACTGGGCACTATAATCAAGCAGAATGTGCCTGCAGCCAGCAATTCCACTCTTAGGTGGAAGTGCATCCATATGTTCACAAAAACACAAGAATATCTGCAGCACTATTCAAAATAATCCCCAATTGGGGAACAACAATGTTCATCAGCTCAAGTGTGCAGTAGGTTGGATAAATAAATTGGATAAATAAAACAATCTAGCCATACAGCAGAATGTTATATATCAACAAGGCTGAATGAATTATTGCTAAATGAATTACTGCTAAACGCAACCAGGGTGACTCTCAAAAAACATAGTGAACAATGCCATATTCTGGAGAGAACATATCACTACATGGATGGAAAGTCTAAAACCTGGCAAAGCTCCTTTACGGTGTCAAAACCAGCTTAGTAGTCACCCTTAGGGGGAAGCAGTGACTGTAAGAAGGCTTATAAGAAGGCTGTAGGAGGTTAGTAAAGGTTTATTGTACTAGATGCAAATAGCACAGGAAATTATCACTTGGTGAAAATGGTTAAGCCATGCACTTAGGATCTATGCACTCTTCCAAATGTGTTATGTATCATTTCTTAAAAAATCTAAAACACACAACACAAACTGGATGTGGCTTCTTCTGAGTCACTCCTGAACCTCATATTCCCTGGGTTAGGTGTCTCCACTTGAGATTTCATACTTCCCCCTCTCTCAGCAGCACTTCTCTGGTGCATTGATTTCTTTTTTTTTTTTTTGGTAGCTGGACACACAATGCCTTTATTTTTTTATGTGGTGCTGAGAATCAAACCCTGGTCCCGCCCGTGCTAGGCGAGCACTCTACTGCCTGCCTGGTGCATTGATTTCTAATTCACTTGTCTCCATGGGGCCCAAGAGGGCTGAATTTGTCCTGTTCATCGTGTCCCTCTAGTACTTGGCTCAGTGCCACGATGGAGGTCGCTAAATGACTGGGCCTCAGAGGTACTTAACCCTACATAAAACCATGTTTTTGCCACAAGTCAACCCAAGAGCAGACACGCAGAGAAAACAGTATCTACAGTTTAAGACTGAAACAACCAGAGTCAGGCTATGGAACCCCAGCCAAAGGAGAGGAGCCCGGCACCAGTTTCTTTTGCGACAGAAAAGGTGACAGCTTTCCCGGAGGAACTTCTTAATGCTGCTTACGCGTTCTGGGTGCCAGTCGAAAGGACCGGGAGAAAAGAAGGCGGTCACTCCGGGACAGAGGAGACAGAGTTGGGACGAGTCCCGGAAGAAAGCAGGACGGATTCTTGCGGCTCAAAGTCGGGTCTGGACCTAAGGGCCGCGGGTTGCCCCAGAAGTCCCGCAGCCACGGTGCCGCCTCTCCCCACCCGCCCGTCGGGTCATTCACCTTCGCTCTAGCCAGGGTCTCGGAAGTCTGCGGCGCGGGCTCCGCCCAGGGAAGTGCTGCGCTGGCCCGACTCCCGGAAGCGGGAGGCCACTGCCCCTCCTGCCCGCGCCTGTCGCTGGAAAGCAGCACCAGGCGGCCTCTGGGTGAGGCCGGCCTCCTGCAGGTGGGAAGGTGGGCCTCCAATGGACATTGGCCTCCGGGACTTGGACATGAGCCCTTACACTCTAGTGCCCAAAGTCATATGAAACCCCTGAGCCCCAGTAGGGGCTGGATGGTGGAAAAGGAAAGAAACTGTTTCGCTCATTAGCCCTCTAACACCTTGCATGGGACGTGTTCACACCCTATTTTCTTTTATATCACGGAGAAAAATAAGGCTTAGAGAGATTAAGTTTCTCCAGAGTCACACACGGTTAGCTAAGCGGTAGAATGGGGCTGGAGTGCAAGAGGGGGTGGGCCCAGTGTGGCCCCTGTGAAGCTGTGCTTCCAGGGAACAGGAACCCCAGGAACGCTGCTGCCAAAATGCTTTGCCCCTACAGGCCTTCCCAAATGGGCGTTACCAACAATTCTACAGGATGCCAACAGAGCTGCTGCAATATGTGATGTTGGCAGGCCCTTGGTCAAAGAGTTAAGAGTTTGCTTTGAGATGTTCAGGAGCATATGGATCCCCAAGGGGATAATGTAACATGTAACATTTCCTAAAGGTATTTCAACATAGAAGAAATATTAATAATATCTTCTTGAACACTGGCAGTGTTCCGTAGCATGCCAGTTTGGGAAACTCTATCTTAAAACTATATTCTTTAAATGCTGGAGGATGGAGGTGGTTTATTTGGGCCATTCTAAGATTGATTATCCACCTTCTCCAGTCTGACTTCTCAGCCAAAATGGATGAGAAGCCCATCCTGTGAGGGTTTGTGCTATAGGGTTATTTATGCCCAACTCTTTGTGACCACTTTCCTTGTCAAAATTATGGTCTCTGATAGTTCATGTTGTAAGGATTAAGTGAGTTTCATAAGGAACACAGGGCACCCAGCATTTGACAACGTGTTCAGTCAGTGTTCACTTTTGCTCTTTAGCAGGTACACCTCTGCTCTTCCCTTCTCCCAGAGTATTGTAGGGACAGATGAGGCAAGGTACTGAAGATAGGGAAACAGTTTTATTTGGCTGCAGCCAGGTTCAGAGGGCACAGCTTTTGCTGTAATCAATCAATCAATCCCCTGAACCCCAAGTTCAGGTAGTTTCAGAATTTTATATTCAGCATGTAAGGGAGGGGCTCAGAAGTTCTCAATCGCAGAAGTTTACATAAAAGCAGCTTTTTCTATCACTGTTCTGGACAAGTTAACCCTTCTAGGACAACACCTGAGAAGGGGAGAGCTTTTTCTTCCCTTTCTCCCCCCACCCCCTCAGCTGTTACCATGGAGCCCAATTGGTAACTCCTCTTATCTTAGAAATGTAAACATCTCTGTGAAGCTCCAGCTCAAGGCCCAAAGGCCTTGTTTACACATTTCTATAAACTACTATACTGGATACATGTTTCTGAAAACCTAGTAAGAGTGTGTTCAGCACCAGGAGTGCTGATTTCTTCCAGACTAGCAGCCAAGTAAAACAGGATGACACGAAAATAGGAAGTTTATCTACATTGAATTCTTTTGTAGAAACCCTTTTGCTGACGGTCCTAAAATTAGCCATGGTGAAGATTTCTGGAGAAGGCTAGTTAAGATTTTCTGTGGAGAAATGGGGTACCACTACAAGAGTGCCCTCCCTCTGCCCAACTCTGCTCTGCAGAATGGCCTTCTTCTGGCCAGGCTCATTTTTGCAGCCTATTCAAGGAAGCCTTTCTTAACTCTGCCCTTCCAAGTCCCTATGGTGCTTTGCTTAGCTTTTTCATTAGACTGAAGTTTCTCTGAGCCAGGGATGGGTCCAACAGGGAGTGCTCACAGGGACACTCAAATGAAGTAGCATTGCAAATACAGGACAAGCTCTGGGATGGCTGGGTGTTGGGCAAAGATAAAGGAGGTTTAGTTCAGGCCCTCACATAGGTCCAGATTCTGTAATCTCCACCTATGGACTAGATTGTCCCTTGAGGTCACACCAGTTAATCTATCCTCTATCAGATGACCCTCTTAGACATCCTGCAGGCACTCTTCATTCAACATGTCCCATGTTAGCATGACTCTTCAGTTCCTGGTCTCGTTTTTCTCCTAGGGTTGCAACCACAGGGGCTCTCCCAGTTTGGAGTGTGTGTGTTTTTTTTTTTTGTTTTGATACTGAGGATTGATCCCAGGGGCACTTTACCACTGAGCTGTATCCCAGTCCTTTTAATTTTTTATGTTGAGACAGGGGCTTGCTAAATTGCTGAGGCTGGCCCTGAACTTACAGTCCTGCTTTGGCATTCTCATTCACTAGGATTACAGGTGTGTGTCACCACACCTGGCCCTTAATGCACTCTTAATACTGCACTTGTGTTGAAGGGCATTATTTCTTGGTGAGAAAGTAATGAAGGCCTTTTCCTTCCAACCTTTAGATTGGGATGTCTGTGCTGAAAAGACAGTGTGCACTGAGCATCTGAGGAGCCATCTTATAGGGTTAATGGGATTCTGTCTGCCCTGACCTGTCTGTCCTATGCCCTTGCCTTGGCAAGTTCCTTCCTTTCTTTCAGCACTGCTCTGGTGGTTCTTCCTCTTCTCTTGCTTCATTTGTCCTGGTTGCCCCAGACCCTGGCAACCATTTCCCCTCTTTTCCCTTCTATCTGAGGTCCATATCATCTTTTACATTTCATTGTCCCGGAAGCCCCTTTTGAGGGAGTGCTCATTTTACCAGCTGGCTCTACTCCATTCACTTCTCCTTCTCTATAGCTGCCACACCTCAAACTTCACCCATCACTGAACTACTGGGTACTGAATCCCACTGGTGTGTCATTTTATGCTGTTGGCTGCTTCCTCCTTAGCTTCTACAACACAACATTCTACTGGATTTTTTTCCTGCTTCACCAAGCATCTCTTCAGCACCTTCTTTAGTTTGTCCCTTAAATGTTGCTGGGTTCCCTTTAGCTTCCCTGCCTAGCCTCCTACTTCTAACCTCCCTTGACACCATCCTGTTCCATGATGCTATCTCTACTTAAAGACCAGATTGTTCTGTGAGGCCACAACAATTAATCTCTCCCTCTCCTCTTAGATGACCCCATTTGGATGTCCTACAAATACTCTTCATTCAACATGTCCCATATTATTATGGCTCATCAGTTCCTGGCCCCCTTTATTCACTCCATGATCCTGCCAGCAGTTACTCTGAATCCTGTCATGGCCTAAATGTGTCCTGTTCCCTCATCCTGCTCCCCACAAAGGGGATATGAGGCCCCAGGGCCTCACACACACCAGGCAAGCACTCTACCACTGAGCTTCATCCCCAGCCCTTAGTTCAAGTTTCACTCAATTGCGCAGGCTGGCCTTGAACTTGTGATCCTCCTGGCTTTTGTGTTTACTCTGGCTCTGCAGAGGTCACACTATTATCTGATCAGCCTCCTGAGTAACTGGGATTATAGGGGTGCACAGAACCTGCCCACCCCCCAAATTCTTGAAACCTAATACTCATTGTGATAATATTAACAAGTGGGGCCTTTTGGAAATGAGTGAATCATGAATTCTGTCCATATGAATGGGATTAGTGCCTTAAAAAAGAGGAAGAAGGGAGCTACCTTAGTCCTACCATGTGAGGATGTAAGAGAATACACCATCTTTGAGGTAGACAGCAAACTCTTATTAGACACCCAATCTACTAGTACCTTGATCTTAGTCTCCAGAACTTATAAGCAATATAAATTTCTATTATTTATAAATTACCTAGTTTAAGATATTCTGTTGTGGCAGCCCAAATAGAATAACACAAATCCCCTGAATCTTAATTCTTATCTCTGAGCCTGTTAGTGTTTTCACCCTGCCTGGATTCCCTTAAGTTGCTTATTTAGGTTATGCTTGAAGACCAACTTCCCTAAGCAGCTTCATGGAGAAATCCTTTCCTGTCTCACCCAGACCTCCAGCTTAGGTGAGATGTCCATGTTTTGTGCTTACTCTGGCTCTGCAGAGGTCACACTATTATCTGATCAAGAGGCAGTGGTTGAGGGCAGGACATAGATATAAGAGCTCTAGTGAAGACTCATACTATGCTTTGCTTTACTTGCTAATGGATCTCTAATATGTATGGACAGAAGTTAGGGCTGAATAAATATTGAACAGATGAACAGAGCCATCCCTCCCTCTACAATCAATGTTCCTACAAAAACTTGGAAACAGGGGCACTAGCTTGGAATGAGATGCCTACCACTGGGCTCTAAGAAAGCTCCTGGGAAGAGGATGGGGCTGTGCTTCCCCACTCCTGGTGTCAAAGGCTAATGAGATGCTTGGCAAGCTTCTACCCTGAGCAGAAAAGTAGAAGGAACAGAAGACAGGAGGGAAAGAGATAATCACATTTATTGACTGATGAATAGGATAAATAGACAAGTCATGAATCTGAGCCAGCCTTTCCCAGAATTGTTCTGCCTGGTTTCTGCCCTGGTCTACCCAGAGAGTCAGAGGCCAGCTTTCTGGGTCAGTACCAGGAAGGAGACAGTCCTGGGCCACAGCTCTCAGAACTCCAGCTGTACTGCCTTGGTGGGTACCATCAGCCTGTGCTACAGATCAGTTCTAGGGACCTGCCCCATCACTTTCTCTTGTCCTGGGTCTGAAAGCCTGTGCTCACTGACTTGTCCAGCCACAGGAGGCCAAAACGGCCTAGATGAGAAGACAGTGGAGAAGGGGATGAGTCTCTGGAATTGGTTGCAGGAGACCCTGGCACAGTGCAGGGAGGACTCAGGAAGTGATGGGCTAGAGTGAGGCAAAGATCACAGCTGGGCCAGTGTGGCCCAGCGAAGAGCTTCCAAACTCAGAAGATATTGTCCTCCTGGAACTTCTCTCCTAAGTGAAAACGGCTGAAGAGGAAGGGGCTCATGTTGATGGTCTGGAAGTGGCCATCCAGCACCATTTCTGCCACAGCTCGCCCCACGGCAGGGGCATGCTGGAGCCCATGACCACTGAAGCCTGTGGCAAAGTACATGTTGACGACTAGTGGGTGGGGGCCCACCACGCCATTCTGGTCAAAAGTGTTGTAGTCATAATAGCCAGCCCAGGCGTTCCGAACCTGCAGGTACACAAGAGGCTTGGGTTCTCAGGAAGGCTGCAGACATACTTAACCCTCTTTTTGTTTCCCCTTCCAGTACAGGGGCTTGACCCCAGAGCCTCATGCCAGATTAGCATTCTACCACTGAGCTACACCCCCAGCTGAGGGTCGCATTAAGTAGCTGAGGCTGGTTTGCAATCCTTTTGCTTCAGCCTCCTGAGTAGCTGGGCATTATAGGCATGTGCCACTAAGCCTGGCTTCAACCATCACTGTTCGTCAGGAGTCAGCTGCTGAGGATGGGACGGGTTCAAATGACTCTTCAGCAGTTATGAGATGGTGGAAACAAGGCTGTAGATAGATTCAAGGGACTAAGATACTCCAGTATCATCCTTCTTGTCCAATGTCCAAAAGCAAATAGGAAGAACTACACCCTGCTAGTTACCTTCAGACTCTGAAAAGCTGGTACCCTCTCAGCCAAATGGGGCCAAACCCTGTCCTGGAAGAAATTATGGTCCACATCCAGGTTTGTTGAGTCTGGCTCCTCTTCCTGGGTGAGAAAAGGGGACAAGACTTATATTGCCTAAGACATAAGGGCAGACTTAGACCTCATTGATCCTTTTAATCAATCCCCCCAGTAGGTGGGGAACCCAGAGAAAAGGTCCCAGTTCTAACTGGGTAGGTAGTAAAGGAGCTACAGCATCAATGGCACAGGATTTATCCCACCCCATCCCCCACCAAAAAACAAAACAAAACAAAACAAAAAAAACACCTGGCTCTTTTATGGCAAATAGTCTATTTAGTCTATGTCCCTTCCCAACATTGCTCGCCCGACCTCCCCTTAACTTACCTCAGTGGGGCTACAACCCCCTAGGTAGTTGTTGCCTAATCCTTCCCGGCGGAAATAGACTCCATTTGTGTCTGCAACAAATGGCATCTCCAGGCCTGGACCTTGGGGACAGTGCCATACATACACATACCTGTCATAATCAGGGGGTTAGTGTATCATAGGAACAGCATGGCTAGCAATCCCCCCCCCTACCTCATCCACACACACACATACACAAGCACATGCATATGCACAACCAACATTTATATTTCTTTCTTTTCTTCCACTAATGTCCTGGGATGCCCTGAGGGAAGCTACCTTTTTCTTGGCTCCACAGGTAGCTTGGTGCCCTGCAGGGTACCAGGTGGCCCCTTCCCAATACCAGCCAGCTCTGCTATTTGCCCAGACCAGGCTCCTGCAGCATTGATCACAATGGCACATTCCACTGGTTGGTACTCCAGGCTGTTGTTCATTTTCACCTGCAGGCACCAGAAGATGAGGGGAGGGAGGGCCTGGTCCATGAGACACACACTTCCCCTAAGCCTTAGTTTACCCCTGCTGGAAAGCAGGTAGAAGACCAACATCAGGATAGTTATTACTTTTCTTGTCCCTCCACTGTGTTAAGCATATAGGAACTAGGGACTTACGTGGACTTCATAGATCCTTTTCAAGACCACCTCCTCCCCACTTGAGGTCACCATGCGGTTAGATGAAGTGATAAAACCTGTATGAAAGAAATCAAATATAAGCCTTCGGAGCTGGAGGTGAAGCTCAACAGCACAGCACGTGCTTAGCATGAGAGACGCCCTGCTTCAGTCTCCAGCACTATCCATGCTGCACCCCTAGTAAAAAAGTCCTTGAGGTAGGTTAGGGGTAGGGAATGGGGTTTCCACTGGTTTCTGTTTTTCTTTTTTTGTAGAACTGGGGATTGAACCCAGGGGTGCTCTACCACTAAGCTATATCCCCAACTTTTTATTTTTTATGTTGAGACAGGGTTTCACTAAGTTGCCCAGGCTGCCTTCAAACTTGAGATCCTCCTGCTTCAGCCTCCTGAGTCAATAAACGGGATTACAAGGTGCGCTACCACACCCAGCTTCCCTGGTTCCTAAGGAAAGAAAGCTAGAATGATGGGTGCTTTTCTAGACACTGAAGTGAACAGAAATCAGGTAGCCAGGACAACTTGGCTACACACATAACAGAACAGTGCTGGAATTGTGAAACAGGTTGGAAGTCACAAAGCAGTCTAGTGAGGGGTAAGGTCAGGTTATCTATCCCTAGCCCTCAGGCAGAAGGTCTCCTGCACTGAGCCTTGCTTAACCTGTGAGAAGATGGGCCCCAGTGTAGACCATACTCTGGGTGATAGACAAAAGCAGAGGGAATGGGGCCATGGACTCACGTGTCACCTCTCCCTGGCAGAAAAGGACTCCCATGGACTGGACCTTCCGCCGAAGCCCCTGAAGCAGAGACCAGGGGTCAAACCAACCTTCACCCTCCATCCCTGAGATAAGAAAAAGAGCACCCACAAAGAGGGATTAGGACTCTCTTCTCAAGAGTATATTTCGTAGTCAACCCCACCCCTAGTATTTTTCTAGGACTGGGAAGCCAGGGAAGGTCATCTTGACCAACTGAATCAGAGTCCAATCCTGCTAAAGGGCAGAAAAACAGCATGGCTTGGGGCAGACCTCATTGCCAAGAAGGAAAACAGTTCTCCTTCATTATGGCCCTGGCATACTAAGCCCCCAAACCGCCATCTTCAGGGAAAAAACTGTCCCTTCTACAGGCAAACCTCACCGTAAGATGCCAGGGCCACTCCCTTCGTGTTCATCCAGGGAAACTTGTTCTGAAGCTGCTCAGGAGACATCAGACAAACTTTGGCCCCTTCCTGCCTGAGAAAAATGTATAGGTCTGCATACATGTATTAAGAGTGAGTGTGTGAAAGAAGCAAGTATGAACCTCAACTCTACAAGCAGGGAGTCCAGCTCATTCATGTCACTTCCCTGTCCTAAATGCCCTGATTTTTCCTCACTGCTGAATGGGCAAAGACCCAGCTTCCTAGTCAAGGTCCCTCAGTATCTAGACCCTCTTTCCTTCCCTACTCCTTCATTTTCTTTTAATATACTTATTTCTTCTCATTTCCTACCCATTCCATGTATTTTCATGACACAGTGGGGAATTTTGTTACCTCCACTCCTCCCAGGACAGCCTCCCTCTCCACCACGTAATATAATCCTATCCATCAGCACAAGTATCTTGTCTGGGACCCTGTTCTCCAAAGGCAGGAGAATGTAGGTGCTAAAGAAAACTCATGAGCCAAAGTGCCTGGTTTTAGTCAAATCCCAGTGCCACCATTTATTAAGTCCTTGTGCCTCAATTTCCCCTCATGTGAAACAAGGATTTTCTGATGATTAAATGAGTTAATACTAGCAAAGCATTTAGGAGATTACCTGTCACTAGTTAGACTTGTAGAGGTTTTATTAAAGAAAGCCTCCATTCATTATGTATCACAAAGATTCCCACCCTTGACTGATTCTGAAATTCACTTAGGGTAGAGGCTGCTAAATATGACCTGTTGCTTCTTTTTCTAAATGAGGCACACTGAATCATTTATATTTTTATCTATGGCAACTTTTATGGCAGAGCCGAGTGGCTGCAATAGAGATAAAATGGCTGGCAAAGCCTAAAATATTTACTTGCTGGCCCTTTACAAAAAATGTTTGCTAGGGCTGGGGATGTGGCTCAAGCGGTAGCGCGCTTGCCTGGCGTGCGTGCGGCCCGGTTTCGATCCTCAGCACCACATACAAACAAAGATGTTGTGTCCGCCAAAAACTAAAAAATAAATATTAAAAATTATCTCTCTCTCTAAAAAAAAAAAAAAAAAAAAAAAAAGTTTGCTAGCTGGCTGCGGTGGTGCATGCCTGTAACCCCAGCAGCTAGGGAGGCTAAGACAGGAAGATAGCAATGGCGAGGCACTAAGCAACTCAGTAAGACCCTGTCTGTAAATAAAATACAAATAGGGCTGGGGATGTGGCTCAGTGGTTGAGTGCCTCTGAGTTCAATCTCCAGTACCCCCACCCCACTTCACAGAAAGAAAATGTTGGCTGACCTCTAACTTAGGGTACCTGTTTAAAAACTCAGATTCCCAGACCCTCCCTAGAATCTAGTTTATTAGGTCTGAGACATGTCCTAGGTCATTCTTATGATCTGGCAAATGCAAGAACCACTGTAGTGTTCTTTCCATATCTGCATGACAACTGTTAGCACTGGGTATCCAGGATGTGCATGAGTTCACCTTTCCTGACAAACTGATCTCCTAGAGAGTAGGCACCTGGGCCATCAACTCCAGCTTCCCAGTTCTTAACTTGGTTAAGAACTCACCACAAATATGAGGTTGAGAAGCAGCAAGGGATGTGCTAAGCACCCACCTCTGCATTTTCACCCTGTTTTCCAAGGTCGAAGCACCCTTTTCTGAAGCCAGCAAGAGATAGCCTGAGGGGTTGAACTGGAGGTCCACGGGAGGGGAATCCACCACAGCCAGGTACTCCTAGTGAAAGAAAAGGTGCTCAAAGAGGCTGACTTAAAGAAAAGAGTATTCCTGGCCTTCTCACTCACAGTTCCTAGCACCCAAACCAGAAAGATGGTCTCCTTTAGGCGCCCATACTGGGAAGAAAAGCAAGGGTTCCGACTCCTAGTTGTTTGAATCATTTCTGCTCCCTGTATCCCATTGCTAGATGGGCTGCTCCTCCTTCTGGGATCACCACCCCAACCCCTCAAATCTCATAGCACACACATTGATGTTCCGTAGAAAGTCGACTGAAAAGAGGGAGAGGTGGACATTCTCAGGCAATGAGAACTGCTGACGAATACCGCCTACAGAAAGCACTGTGGAGGCCTTTGAATACTGTGGAAAGACAAGAAAAGTTGAGGTACATCAGTATGTGAATGGAATACTGCAATGCAAGTTTAGAGTTCCAGACCTAAAGTTAAAGGAAAATCCTATTTGTAAATATATAACCTAAGAGGTGTAGGGGTGGGTGAACCCGTATGCAAGCCAACCACCAACTCAAAGATAAATATAAAATTGCTATGGGCAAATGAGAAGAGCAGAGAGGGCTGTTCATCTACAAAGGGTTCCACACAGTGGACCAAATGGTAACTACCTGGAAATCCAAGGTCAGGAGATTAATATTTGACTATTAGAAAACACAAGGATGTGGCCAAAGTACAAAGACTTGCAGTTAGCTGGCAATGGCAAATAGAAATAACTAAATGAAAAAAACTAAGTAATGGAACCTAAAAGAACATTAAGATAGCTGTTTGCATTAACAATAGCTTGAATGCAGGCTCTTTTGGCCAGGCCTTTGAGATCTAGAAAGATCCAACATTGTAGAATATCTTTTCAAAGCCAAAAACTTTATGCAATGCTCCTGGTTTGCAGAAGAATCTGGGATTATTTCTTTCTCATAAAGGTCAAAAGTCCAAAGCACAGTCCCTGTCTTTGGGACCTCCAAAGATTGAAGTGTTTCCTCTAGAGTCCTTAAAATGCATCATTCTCCTTGTCCCACTCAAGACTCTGCCCGACTCCAGACCTCACCGTGTGGTCTCGTTCCACCACCAGTACTCGAATGCCATCTCCTTTCTTTTGCAGCTTCTTCAGCCAAAAGGCTACAGACAAACCAAGCACTCCGCCTCCCACGATCACCACATCTGAGTGTTCGGGGGGCAGGTGGCTAGTGTCATACAGTGGAGTACAGGCCTCTCCAGGCAGGATGGACCGGATCTTCTTCTTAATCTCAGACACCTTTTCATCCCAGTCTGTGGGACATAGTTGTGGTTAGAGGGCCATTTGTTTCCTTCACGTGGTGGGGATTTGGAGGACAGGCACAGAAAAAGGTGGGAATACATAGGCACTTGTGTTGGCAGTCCCCACTTTTATCCCTTCTCATGAGGACAACTCTCACTCACTGCTTTGCTGGCTGTATGGTCTATATACCAACAGTCTGTCTCCCTTTTCATGTATCATGTCCAGCACTGCAGGATTCAATTTCCTAAAATGAACACTTTCTACTCTGTCCGCATAGGCAAGGTGACTCACATATATTTATCTCCTATACAGACTTCTCTCCCTCCAGACTCAGATATTCAAATTCACTGACATCTCCACTAGCATATTCTAGGTCCACAGAAGAGGTCCTGGTACACCCACGTTGCAGCATTCTTTAAAGCATGGTACCTTTAAGTGGCACCTTATCCTGGACATCCATCACCACCAGTAAACCGCCATTTACAGAGGATCTGTCACTCAAGAAGGTCTGCCTTGGGATCCACACACCTGCCTGGGTCCTACAAACTCTGACAGGCAAGCTCTCCTCCCCAAGCTGACCCACTGTTCTGCCAGTGTGGGCCCGGGTCCCGGCCCTGAAGGTCACATAGCCGGAAGTACCCCAGAACCACAATACCCTCTTCAACTTTACCCAGAGTAGAGCCTCCTCTGTGCGTGCCTAGTCCCCGAATCAAGAGGCCCGGGCCGGAACGGAGCTGCAGCACGCTCCGGAACATGGCCCAGCACTAGTAAAAGCTTTACCACCGCTACCATCGGCGTGGTCAGAGCCCTGCGCCGACGGGCATTCAGAACAGCGCGCCCATTGGCCAGCAGTCCTCCCAGGCCCCACCCCTCCACGTTATAGGCAGCCACCTCCCCGTGACCACCTCAGGAGCCCCACCTATGCCCGTCCCAACCCGCCATTGGCCTGTCTTGCTTATACGTCAGTCCTACGCGTCCTCAGGAGGACACCGGGAGGAAACCCGGACTCTCAAAACGGAAGTGCATTAAGCCGGTTTCCGGGACCGCTGGTGTGACGTGTCCCGCGTTTGGCTCAGCAGGAAGCGGCGGCGATAGCGGCCGAGTTCCCGGTGCCGGCCCCAGCTCCTCTCCAGCTGCCGCCATGCTCGACTTCTTCACCATTTTCTCCAAGGGCGGGCTCGTGCTCTGGTGCTTCCAGGGCGTGAGCGACTCATGCACCGGGCCCGTTAACGCGTTGATTCGTTCCGTGCTGCTGCAGGTACCACCCCCGCGGGATCAGAACTCTGGTCTCTTTCTCACTGACCCCATCTATGGTCTCCCTTCAACTGTTCATCCCGCGCCTCCCTCCCCCTCCTCCCGGCCGCCCACCCTAAACTGGCCACTCACGGGTCACCCGGACTCTCTACCGCCCCTTCAGACTGCCTCGCAACTTTGCGACAACCCCCGCCTCCAATAATGGGACTCTAAGCCGGATTCTGGCTCCTCTTAGGAGGACTTACATCCGCTCTCTCCGCTCACCAATAGCACCTTGGTTTTCTGTTATTTGGAGGCTGGGTGAAATTATGGATGAGTGTGTATACCTTTAATAAACTGTAAATGGTGCACAGCTGTTAGTAGATCTGATTGTTTATAGATTTCCCTTCTGGTTTCCACGTGTCTTGCCTCCCCTCTCAACTCTTTCTCACTGTTGGGATTCTGGAAATGCCCCAGCATCCTCTTGCCCTCAGGATAGGTTTGACTTTGCGGGGACGTCTCATTCTTTTCCAAAGGTAATCTTGTAGGTGACCAAGTCTGTGTTCTGTGGGGATAGCCTGAACCCTGAGACATACTCTTTTTCTAGGAGCGGGGAGGTAACAACTCCTTCACCCATGAAGCCCTCACACTCAAGTATAAACTGGACAACCAGTTTGAGCTGGTGTTTGTGGTAAGTGGGGATATTTTAGAGAGACAGTGATTACATTTTGAACATAGTCCTGATTATGAAAGAGAACTCTGATTAATTGTACCCAGTATATGTGATGAAGTAACTAAGAAAACTAGGAAAGTGAAAAGGGGAAAGGAAGCAAAGTCTGGACCAGACAGTGAGCTTGGCTGCCTCTCAAGATGGGGAAACCTGCCAGGTAGCTGAGCCTATCTCTGGAGGCTTGGGTTGGGTTGGCTTCCCTCCATTGTGGTCTGGCATGTAAGCAGATCTGTGGGCTCTGTTTTCTCCTCTAAACAGGTTGGTTTTCAGAAGATTCTAACACTGACGTATGTAGACAAATTGATAGATGATGTGCACCGGCTGTTTCGAGACAAGTACCGCACAGAGATCCAACAGCAAAGTGCTTTAAGTCTATTGAATGGCACTTTTGATTTCCAAAATGACTTCCTGCGGCTTCTTCGGTGAGAGGCCTCCTTTGTCCAAAATCAGCTTCTTTGCTTTGATGAGTCCCATCCTGACAGTGTTTCAAGGGTAGTAAATTGTGTGTTAAAAGCCACTTATAATTTGCTACCTAGTTTTGATTTTTGGTATGATGTCTTCTCTCTGGGTTTTATTTTCCTTCTCCATGAAGTAGAAAGATCAACCATTCTTCTCTCTTTAGTGAAGCGGAGGAGAGCAGTAAGATCCGCGCTCCCACTACGATGAAGAAATATGAAGATTCTGAAAAGGCTAAGAAACCTGTAAGATCCATGATTGAAACACGGGGGGAAAAGCCCAAGGAAAAAGCAAAGAACAGCAAAAAAAAGGGGACCAAGAAGGAAGGTAATTTTAAGCCCCTTGGACACACTGAGACATGAAAGGTGTCTAACGTGGCACTAAGGACTGAGGTGTTCCTTTCTTTTTTCTTTGCCTCCCAGACACTCAATATATTCACCACCCTATCATCCCCTGATGATTCCCAAGATGTCTGGTCCAAATGTCCTCTTAAGGATTTGGAAGACTTTTGTCTATTTGGGTGGGATTTGGTCTTTTTTTTTTTTTTTTTTTAAATCTCCAATGAGACTTCTCCCAACAGGTTCTGATGGCCCGTTGGCTACCAGCAAAGCAGCCCCTGCAGAAAAGTCAGGTCTCTCAGTGGGGGCCGAAAATGGAGTAGAACTTTCTAAAGAGGAGCTGATACGCAGGAAGAGAGAAGAGTTCATTCAGAAGCATGGGAGGGGTATGGACAAATCCAGGTGAGCATTCTGACTCGCACTAGTTCTAAATACATGGACATTGGGGCAAGGGAGCTTGTGTCTCTAGCTTATGTTTTCTTGTTTCTCCACCATAACCCTTTGTTCCAATACCCTTTGCAGCAAGTCCATGAAGTCAGATGCTCCCAAAGAGAAGGGCAAAAAAGCCCCCCGGGTGTGGGAACTAGGTGGCTGTGCTAACAAGGAAGTCTTGGATTATAGCACTCCTACCACCAATGGAACTCCAGAGGCTGCCCTGTCTGAGGACATCAACTTGGTAAGGGAAAACGGGCCCGCATGAAGTTCACCATTAATTAGAAATTAGGAAGAAGCAAGAGACTAAAGGCAATATTTGAATTTGAGTGAGGGGATGAATTATATTTGGAGCCTCCCCAGATTGGAGATAGCAGTGTGGATAGGGTAAACCCTTGGCTCTTATCCCTCAGAGCCTGTAGTGTTCCTGATCCCACCTCCTTCCTTTCCCCACATCCTCCAGATTCGAGGGACTGGGCCTGGGGGGCAGCTTCAGGACCTGGATTGCAGCAGCTCAGATGATGAAGGGGCCGCTCAAAACTCCACCAAACCTAGGTAGGGGGATTTCAGGTGGGGAGAGGTATATTTGGCTGCACAACTAATAGACCATAACTTCTGCCTGCGGCTTTATGTGTATTTGATCTCTTGTGCCTGCAGTGCTACCAAGGGAACTCTGGGTGGCATGTTTGGGATGCTGAAGGGCCTTGTGGGTTCCAAGAGCTTGAGTCGTGAAGACATGGAATCTGTGCTGGACAAGATGCGTGATCATCTCATTGGTAAGTTCTGAGGTCTGGACTGATTCATTCATGGAGTAGAGCTGGCAGGAAGCAGAACAGTTTCTAAGTGGTGCCACAAGGATCAATCACTGTTGACACAGAACTCACACCTGTCCCCATCTCTTCGCAGCTAAGAATGTGGCTGCAGACATTGCCGTCCAGCTCTGTGAATCTGTTGCCAACAAGTTAGAAGGGAAGGTGATGGGGACATTCAGCAGTAAGTATTTTCATGTTAAAATGTGCCTGTGCTTACTGAGATGTTAAACACACAGACCTCCATTCTTATGACTTGGCAAATTCCTTGTCTTCTAAACTTTATTATATAGCCTGGAGTTTTTAGGAAGGTAAATGAGTTGATACTTACAAAGTGCTTAGACCAGCATAGATTGAAATTCTATGACTAGATCCTAGTTTATGGTCTGCTAGCTCAGAAAGGTGTTGGGCATTTTTTAGTACATTCTTTGGGTCTCATGGCTGAGTTCCCTACTGCTTCCTTTTCAGCGGTGACTTCCACAGTCAAGCAAGCTCTACAGGAGTCCCTGGTGCAGATTCTGCAGCCGCAGCGTCGAGTAGACATGCTCCGGGATATCATGGATGCCCAGCGTCGCCAGCGCCCTTATGTTGTCACCTTCTGTGGTGTTAATGGAGTGGGGAAGTCTACTAATCTTGCCAAGGTCAGTGCAGTTTCACAGGCTGTCATTGATAACTTCTTTACTGTTTTAGAACTATGTTCTAGGTGACAGGTTTCTTAACTCTTTTGCACAGATATCCTTCTGGCTGTTAGAGAATGGCTTCAGTGTTCTCATTGCTGCCTGTGACACATTTCGTGCTGGGGCTGTGGAGCAGCTGAGAACACATACCCGGCGTCTGACTGCCCTACATCCCCCAGAAAACCATGGTGGCCGCACAATGGTGCAGTTGTTTGAAAAGGGCTATGGCAAGGATGCTGCCGGCATTGCCATGGAAGCCATTGCCTTTGGTAAAGTACACAGAAAGTGTGGGCTTGTTGGGGGTTCTTTTATCCTTGGGCACTCTTGGAATTTGCCCAGAGGATCAGCCTTCTGCTATTACAGACTTCACTGCTGAGTAACAGAAAAGTCAGAATTAGTTACTTGTGGTGCTTTACTTTAGGGTAAAGTGTATAGTTGGAGATAGAGCTCATACATCCTAACCAAAGAAACCTGAATTTGCTCACTTTTATCCGATTGCTGTCCTTTCTTTAAATGTTTTTGGTGGTGGCCAAGCATGGACATGTTCCTCACATTACCTTGTAACTGAATCCAGAGCCTGAGTAAGTAAACAGGTCTTAACAGCCAGACTATGAATTCTTGGGAGGAAGTTGGCAGAAGCACGAGTGACAAGTGTTTGAGTTGACCACTTTTTCTTTCTCTAGCACGTAACCAAGGCTTTGATGTGGTACTGGTGGACACGGCTGGCCGCATGCAAGACAATGCTCCCCTGATGACTGCCCTGGCCAAACTCATTACTGTCAATACGCCTGACTTGGTGCTGTTTGTGGGGGAGGCCTTAGTAGGCAATGAAGCTGTGGACCAGCTGGTGAGGGCTTGGGCATAGTTCCCTTTACAACTTAAACTTTGGCAAATCAGATGCTTCTTATACTTCTATCATATTTTCCCTTTGCAGGTCAAATTCAATAGAGCCCTGGCTGACCATTCTATGGCTCAAACACCTCGGCTCATTGATGGCATTGTCCTTACCAAATTTGACACCATTGATGACAAGGTAAGTGTGAAAAAAACAAGACAGTGAGAAAGGAGGGAGGAATGGACTTCCTTCACAAGGGAGCTGAGGCCTTAAGGATGTTAAAAAAAAGCTTTGTTACTAAGGGTGAGTGAAAAGGGGACTTGAGTTGATTGGCTGTTCCCTTTCTCCTCAGGTGGGAGCTGCTATTTCTATGACATACATCACAAGCAAACCCATCGTCTTTGTGGGCACTGGCCAGACCTACTGTGATCTCCGCAGTCTCAATGCCAAGGCTGTGGTGGCTGCCCTCATGAAGGCTTAATGTGGCTCTTGCCTAATACCAAATTGCCGCTTTCCCCCACAAACCCCTACTCCTGTTATCAAGAATGTGCTTTAGAGTATGTGAGCAACTTGTCTTCAGTATAGTACAAAGGCAGAGTGAGGGAGCTCTAGGAGCTTGCAGCTCCTTCCAACCCCACTCCCTTGTCAGCCCAGCCTCCATCTGCAAGGAGGAACTAATCATGTTTCAGTCACTGCCCACTGATCTTCCCTTTCCCCCCTTGAGCCTCCCTCTTCCTACTCAGGCATCCCCTTCACTCTGCCTATAGACTCAGTCTCATTACAGCTTTGACCAATGGTTGGAAGACCCAACATAAGAACTTTGTGAACTAGTATGGTCATAGAGCCATCTGAGCCTAAGGAGCAGTTTGAGGTCCCAGCTCCATTAGGTTAAGAGACTCTTCTAGAGCCAGCTTTGGGTCTTAAACAGCACCTTCTCCTAGGATACACAGCTTTCAGGTCCCTGGTGCCAGGATGACATCCACTTCACTGTGGCAGTATGTGGCCTGTTCTTAATTGCTGCTAATTCAAAATCTGATGACCCCCATACTGTATTTTCTCCAAAGCATCAGCTTGGCCAGAGTGATTTGTTACAAAAATGAGTGAAAGGTGAGTCCCTGCCTCCCTCAAACACAGGGAACTGAGCTGCAGTGTTGCATTGGGCTTCTCAGCCTTCTGACTCTTCCCCTAGTCCTGGAATCCATATGTAAGCCTTGCATGTTCCCCTTCCTGGGAGAAAACCAATTATCAGAAGGGTATTCGTTGCCCCCTGCCCAGCCCAACCCTTCACCTCCTGAGCAGGTCCTGGCTTCTTTTTCATCCCTGTCTTCTACAGTGCCTGGTAGACAAGTGCTACGTTGAAGAAAACAAACCTCTTGTCAAGACTTGTCCTGTAGCTTGGTATTACAGATGTGCTATTAGTGCAATAAGGTGAAGGCTGTCTGCCCAGAGAAATACATAATTTATATAAGAAAATAAATTTCATAAATAAACTGGCTCTTAGGTCTTAAAGTTTTTTATATAGGATTCCAAACTAAAATCCCAAATCACACTATCTAGTTCTGGGACTTACAGCAAGAAGGGCAATAAAGCAGGAGCTGAGGCTGCTCCTCGGAATCAGGTAAGTAAGGTGTCGTCCTAGGAATATATCACCCCACCCCAAGGTGAAAGAACAGAACTTTTAAAATTTAAGTTGTGTTATAAAAATTAGGCTTATAGTACCTTGGTGCAAGTTAAGAGAGTTCTACGACTGTCAAAGTAGAGCCAGGGCCCTGGCAAGTAAATGAACAAGCTTTTAATACAGCTCAGTAAGTAAAATACTGTACACTGTAAAAGATCTAGAAAACTAGAACTTCAAGTCATGTTTTAAAAAAGCCATTAAGCTTAGTTGAAAAACCAATAGAGTACAAAACTGCAACAAGAGCCCCATTGACTCCATGACTTCCAGCTCCCCAAGTCCTTCATGCAGGGCTATAGCCACAGTCAGTGGAGGTATCAACATTGGTCTGCTGTGTGGACGCAAGCATGTCCAGCCTTGGGTGGGTATAGTGAGGGGGCTGCATTTGGGTCCCGTTGTTACTCAGGTGTTCTTGAACTGGAACAGGTAGCAGAATATCATGAACCAGCCAGCATAAAGGAAAAGTTGGAACATCTCCCCCTGCTACTCTGCCCCAAATTTCAACCTCTGGGTATTGGTGCTTCTGGGAGCTGTGTTGAGTTCTTCTAAATTTGCTTGTTAGACACTGTCCACACTAGGGCCTTACAGCTTGGTGGTGATTTCTCTAGCTCGCTCATGTACTACAACCTGTGAAGAAAGAAAAAGAATGAAATGAAGTTTCACAAAACAGGTGGAAAGCGGCAGATATTTCACTGATATTTCTTAAAGGCAAGACCTAGAGAGTCTAGGAATCTTATAATAGACTAGATAGATAGGGAATGGTATTCTAGTGGAGAGGTAAATCATTCTCCAGTCTTAAGTTTTAGGAAACTTTTCTGACAGTGTGACAAATGGGAAATAGCATACCTCTTATTTCACTGTGTGCTGCAGATGAGCCATTTAGCTGGCCTTCTCTCACCATTCCTGCTAAAGAGTAATAAGTGTCAGACTAGACTGAAATGCTAAAACTATTAATAGCAAAAAGGAAACTAAAAGGTTGGGCGTGGTGGTGCACACCTGTAATCCCAGCTATTCGGAAGGCTGAGGCGGAGGATCACAAGTTCCAGGTCAGCCTTGTCAATTTAGGGAGCCCCTGTGTCAAAAATAAAAAGGACTGGGATGTAGGTCAGTGAAAACATCACTCGTGGATTCAATCCCTGGTACCACAAGTGGAAACTGGGGAGAGAAAAACAACTAAAGGGAGCTAAGGGTACACATATGACTAAAAAATATGGCATTTAAAAATGCAACAGAAGATGAGATAGGAGAATAAGTTGGGTTGGTCTTCAGGCTGTTGCATTAAACAAGCAATGAATTTCCTTACTGCACCAAACTGCTTGTAAATGAAACATTTACATAGAGACTTTGCCTAAGTATTTTTTTTTAAAAAAAACCAAATTTAGGCAAAATTCTGTCTGATAAATGATGGGGAGCATGTGAGTGAAAAAATTCAACCTAGTACAAGAGTAAAAAAGTAGCCAATTATTCCCCACAACAGAGAATGGGTTAGATCTGTATTGTCATTGCCTGGTATGGTAACATTTAGCCACGTACAGTTATTTAGTGTCCAAATAAATTAAAAATTCTCTTCCTCAACAGCTACATTTCAAGTGTTCAATAACTGTCTGTGGCTTATGGCACTGGCACTGCACAATGAAGACTCTACGCTATGATGGCAGGAAATTCTACTGGACAGCATTGGGATAGAAAATGGTTTAAGAAAGTTAGTTTGCTTGCTTATTTATTTATTTGAAGTACTGGGGATTAAACCCTGGAGCACTCTATCACTGGGTCACATCCCTAGTCCTTTTTACTTTTTACTTTTTCACTAAATTGCCCAGGCTGGCCTTCAACTTTAAACCTTCCTGCCTCAAGTCTCCTGAGTAGCTAGGATTACATGTGTGCCACTGTGCCCGGCTTAGGAAAAATTAAAAAACAACACATAGAAGAAAATAATCAGAAATACATAATATATATACACGGCACTGAAATGTAAAAATTGGTATGGGAACCCATCTTGGAAGGCAATATAGCAGTATTTATCTACTCATCTGTTAATGGGACACCTAGGTTGGTTCCATAGTTTGGCGATATTGAACTGTGCTGCTATAAATATGTATATACATGTATCAGTGTAGTATGACGACTAATTCTTAAGGATAAATACTGAGGAGTGGATAGCTGGGTCATATAGTGGTTCCAGGCTGTTTAAAATCATAGTTGCGGGCTGGGGATGTGGCTCGAGCGGTAGCGCGCTCGCCCGGCATGCGTGCGGCCTGGGTTCGATCCTCAGCACCACATACCAACAAAGATGTTGTGTCCGCCGAGAATTAAAAATAAATATTAAAAAAAAAATTCTTTAAAAAAAAAAATAAAATAAAATAAAATCATAGTCGCAATAGAAAATGCTAACACAAAAACAAAAAACTCATGAAAATGACCATTTAATTAAACACCAAAAGACCATTCTAGATATTCCTACATACACACACACACACAATACACCTACAATTTTCCATGAATGGGACTGATAAAGTGGTAATTATACCTGCTGTTTTCCCCTCTACTCATTGTCTGACATCACCTTAGCAGAATTTCGTTTTTCTCTTTTATGGCTTCATTGTATTTCATCAATTAAATAAATGTTGGGGTATCTATATAGAGAGTTTCCTAATGACTCATGAGGACAGGACACTTTGGTGTTTTCCAATTTTTTGCCGTTGCATATACAACATATATTACGTTCTCACATGTACATGTGATGGTGCAATTATTCGATTATTTTCTTAGGATCAAAGATTTTTGCATTTTTTATACACATTACATTCATTTTCATAAAAGCTGTGCTAGAGGCTAAGGCAGGAGGATTCCAAGTTTGAGGCCATCCTAGACAACTTAATGAGACCTTGCCTCAAATTAAAATGAAAAAAAAAAAAAGGGGGGGTGGGGGTGGGGGCTGGCAATTTGCACAGTGGTAAGAGTACTGAGGTTCTAGGTTAAAAAACAACACATAGAAGAAAATAATCAGAAATACATAATCTCCAGTACCACAAAAAAAAAACCAAAAAACAAAAAACAACAAACTTTACCTTCCTTTCACCACCAAACACTATACAAACACTTCAAGAAAAAATTTCTTTCCCCATATCCTTAGCCAAAACTGAGTAATCCTTCTCAGTTTTAAAATCTAAATTCTTCTTTTAAAATATATTTTTTAGTTGTAGATAGAAACAATACCTTTTATTTTATTTATTTATTTTTATGTGGTGCTGAGGATCAAACCCAAGATCCCGCACATGATAGGCGAGCACTCTTAACCACTGAGCTACGACCCTAGCCCTTGAAATCTAAATTTTAATTGCATTTTATTGAGAACTAGTAAGGCTGAACATTTTTACATGTTTCTTGTTCCTCCTACATTTATACTGAATTGCTAGAGTATGCCTTTTGTCCACGTTCCTATTACCTAAATGGCATTTAAGTCTAACTTGGAGACTGACCTCCCTTTGAAGTATGATCAGATACTGCATTCTGTATCCTGATAATGATTTTACCCATCATAAACACATAGAAGGCCAAAGGGCTATTACTCTTAGACTCCTCTTAGTCTCAAAATGCTTCTTACCTGATCTACCCCTCGTGGCGATCTCAGATGTCAGTCGCTTGAAATATTCTGGAAGATCAGCATAGTCATTTCCATAGGAGATGACCTTAATTCCTTTGTCAAGCATGTTTTCTCGAAGTTTCTTGAACTCATCTACATCTCCTCTCCGAACCAGCATGAAATGTTCTAAGTCAGATTTATGCTTGACGGCTTCTAGGAAGAGGGCCTGGAAAGTAGTGTCATCCACAGTCCAGCCACAACCCAGGAAAAGAAATGACTTGTTTTCATAGAGTTTCTGAATCTCTCTCTTAAAGGGGAAAAAAAACCAAAATATATTAATCATACCAAATACCTGATACAAGGCATGTCTAAAACAAAAAGTCAACATTTAGCAACTACAATGACCAATTAACTGAGATTCAAATTTTTTTGACTCCATTTGCCTTTTTGTTTTGTTTTGTTTTGTTTTACAAACTGAACCATGGGTCCTCAATAGATTTGCTCAAAGAAGTCTGACTACTTAGAATATAAACAAGGGTGTGAATGTTATGTGTAATGTGTATGTATATATTTACAAATATACACAAATTTAAAAATGTTACAAATAATTTTTTAATCACTAAATTTCAGTTGTAGATGCAGTTTTAGAAGATGTCAAGGAATAAATCCCTTATTATTAGAAATAGTAAATAAAATAATAATAATAAATCCCTTATTAGAAAATACATTTCCTGGATTTACTTTGGCTGTACCATGTAAGGAATCTACTACCATTCTATGTGGTCTAGTCCTAAGAATAGCCAGCACTGAGTTGGGGGGGGGGGCAATGAATTCCCCTACATATCACTGGCCAGGAAGTACTTCTGGTTTAAACATGTACATGTGACCAAGTCCAAAACTTACACCCTAAAGATCAATAAACAAAAGAAAACTTCCATTTTATCATCCTAGCCAAAATTTTTCAAATTTTTTTCCATCAAGCAGTTTAAATGTGAGTGGGTGTACTTAATTCAATTTAGGCCATTTTTGTTTTAACAAAAAGCTCTTTGGATTGTATGCTCTAATAGCGACTAGTATGTAAAAAGTTGCCTAAATTATTTTTGGCCCAGTTATTAATAAAACAATGAAGAAAGGTATCAGTGTATTCTTTGTATATAAGGATGATGCCAATGATGAGAGTACCATCTGCTGGCTGCAAGTACAAATGAAGAGTCTGTCCTGATCTGAAGGAAAGTTCTCCATTTCCCAGGATGGCTTGCACACTCAGAAGCTAAAAGGCATACGAAGGATGTCTGACCTTTCAGCTTTTTTTTTTTTTGCTTTTTTTTGTGGTGCTGGGTATTGAACACAGGGCCTTGCACATGTGAGGCAAGTACTCTATCAACTGAGCTATATCCCCAGCCCCCAGCTTTTGATTAATGAAAATGTTCCCCCTTTAAGACCTATGCCATATTTAGAGAGGCTCCCAGGAGAGTTCCTGAGTTCAGCAAGATCAGCACCACTCACCATAACTTCAGTGTTCCTGAGCACATTCTGATATCCAGCTGGATGAAGGACAATGCCACTAGGGTTGGTGTAGACCCCATGGATGTGTAGCACACTTAGCTTCCGCTTCTCCTGAGCCCACTCAAGGACCTGCACGACACAGAGACAGCTCATCTATGTGGCAAAATGGCACCTGCTTGAAGGTCACAATGGGCAAGAGGCTGTTTGAGGAAAGGACTTCTGACATAACCATCCAGCTTCATGGTATCACAGGACAAGAATGCAAAACCTGATGTGGCCTATTTCCATTTCAAGTGTAACTGTCAAGAAGGGATGGCAGGAAGTCTGCTGATTTCTCTTAGAAAGTAATAATCAGAAGTCAGAATTCATTTGTCATCGTTTATAGAAATAACAGGACCTTTCTACCAGTGACAAACATGAGAGCGACAGAGAAATGCTGCACTGATGGGCCCAAGAAATCAACCAGGCCCTTGTGTAGTCCCTGCTTGTGATAACTCTAGTGTGACCACATGGCTTACATTAGCTACTGGAAAAACAGCAAACATGACACAAACAGAGGCTTGGAAAGTACTGGCACAACTAGTCCTATTTTTCTCTTTGCCACTTATATACCATGCAGTCCAGATTGACAACCAGATAAATGCAGCTAAGCCACAAAACCAGCCGAAGAACTACCAGACTGAGTCGCCGAGCCTAGTTTCAACGGGTTATTGACTTTATTAATAAACTGTTTGCTATTTTAAGTCTCAAAGTTTCAGGGTAGTTTCTTGCAAAGCAATACAGAAGTACTAAAAGAATCACATCAGTACCCCAGAGAAACCTAAACTAGGGATGCCTCTCAAGACAACTGATGAAATTAGGAAGAAAATACCAAGACTGACAGTAAATAACTTTAGTTTTGGGAAGGCCTTTATGCTTCTGATGCCCATGAATAACTACCTGCCCTCTTTGAAGATTATATCAGAAATGGTAGACAAACTGTTCCAGACACTAATTTTTGAATTTAATGTAATCATTTAATTCAAGAAATACTTATTCAGCATCTACTAAGTGCCAGGTACTGAGTCATGAAGGGAAGAAAGCCTGACACATACCTGTCCAAATGGAGTTGCTATTCCTATGAAATAAACAGGAAACATAAAGAATATCCAAGATAAAAACTGCAAGTTACAGTCAGTACTATAAAGGAAATGGGCAAGGGAATGGACCCAAAATAATGTACAATTTAAAGACGATGATCAGAAATGGTTTCTCTGGGGAGGTAACTTAGTTGAGACTTATTGATGAAGGAGGAGCTGGCTATACAAAGCATGGGGGCATAGGAGGAACACGTTCCAATCATAGAAGAACAGTTTCCATGGCACCATTTCTCTAAATTCAGTTTCATTCTTCTTCTTCTTCTTTTTTTCCCTGCTGGGGGTTGATTCCAGGGGTGTTTTACCACTGAGCTATTTCCCCAGTCCTTTTTATTATTTGTTTTGAGATAGGATCTCACCAAGTTGCTGAGGCTGGCCTCCAACTTATGATCCTCCTGCCTCAGCTTCCTGAGTTGCCTGGGATTTACAGTCATGCACTACCACACCCAACTTGATTCCCTCTTAAATCCTAGCTTCCAGGTCAGCAAAACCTCAAGAGTGGTGTTAGAGCTACTACTCTGGAGAGGCAGCACAGGGGCAATGAATGCCAATGAGTGAATTGCTGGTCTATTGATTATACTTAGCTGGGTTCTAAGGTGGCCACAAAGGTAGGTTCCTGAAGAAAACAAAGCATTGAAGAAAAATTACAAAAACCATGAGACTTTAAGCACTTATTCTGTTATTGCTGACAAAGATCAACATCCTTAATTAAGTATTATGATAGATGGTTTAGGTATGGTATAGATTACATTAAAAAGACACTTGCTGCTGGGCGCAGTGGCTCAGGCACAAGGATCGTGAGTTCAAAGCCAGCTTCAGTAATGGTGAGGGGCTAAGCAACTGAGTGAGACCCTGTCTCTAAATAAAATAGCACTGGGGATGTGGCTCAGTGGTTGAGTGCCCCAGAGTTCAATCCCTGGTACAAAAAAAAAAAAAAGACACCTGCTTAGACTGGTGTGGTGGAGCACACTTGTAATGCCATCTACTCAGGATGGCTGAAGCAGTATAACAAGTTCAAGGCCAGCCTGGGCAATTTATGCAAGACCCTGTCTCAAAATACAAATTTTTTAAAAATGCTGGGGATATAGCTCAGTGGCAGAGCACTTGCAAGCATGTGCAAGGCCTGGGTTCAACCCCAGAACCCCAGATATCTCCAAAGACAGTTTAATGTTTGCACGGAAATGTTGGAACCTCAACTTTCAAGCTATCACCTGGTCTGAAAAATGTTCTTCCAATCATCATAAAGTAGTCTAGATACCATAAATAATGGATCCTAAGAGAGAACTATGAATAAATATTACAACATTTGAAACCATCAGGTGCTAAAGAGATCTCACAGTTCAAAGAAGTTCCTCTAATATTGCTTTTGAAATTGGGCAAAACTGTCAAAACTCATAACTGAACACTTTAAAGATCTGTGCATTTTACTATATATTAATTTTATCTCAAAAAAAAAAACAAAACAAAAACCTCCAAAAGCACAAGTAAGGATAAAGATCTTCCTTTCTCGATCTGCATAAACACCAATATGCTGATCAGGAAGCAGCAATTCTCATGAATTCTCAAAACACTTATGCTTTTTACCTTTTTTTCATCAGTAAGGTCAAGGGATTCAAGTTGTTTTCCTTGGTCTGCTGCATATAGTTCTAGGAGATTATCAAAATTTGTAGTTAAAACTAGGGCTCCATTTTCCATCAGGTGGAGAACTGACTGAAGTAGCTGTTTTCCAGAATCTTCCATCTTTGACTCCAAGTCATCAAATACTTCATATAAACAGTCTTTGAAAAATGTGGATCGAACATTACTGGTACGCTGTGGAGAGATTTGAAACCAGAAATTAATTCAAGGCATTCTGGAAGGCTGCTTGTTTTAAAGTAATAAGAAATTTATTAAGAACTTTTTGTACTTAAACAATTTCTCCTGTATGGTTGTACGCAGGAAAATGGGGTGATACAAGCCAAGCAGAATGTCTGGCATGTAGCAAGTGATCAGTACTATTATATCTTATGCAAATAAACATAAGTGCTGTAAAACAGACATTTTTCAGAAGGAAGAAAATAGGGAGCTGAGGTTGTGGCTCAGCAGTAGAGCGCTCATCTAGCATGTGTGAGGCACTGGGTTCAATCCTCAGCACCACATAAAAATAAATAAATATCCAACTGCAACTAAAAAATATATTTTAAAAAAGGATGAAAATAGGTATATTGAGAGATGAGTATTTTTTAAAATTTGCTCTAGACAGTTGAATGCATTTTGACACATAATACATAAATGGAGTATAGCTTCTCATTCTTATGATTATACATGATATAGAATTATACTGGTCATATAATCATATACATACATAGGATCTGTTCATTCTACTATTCTTGTCCCTCCCTTCCCCTCTCTCTAATCCAAAGTACCTCTATTTTTCCCTAGCCACACCCCTCCCATTGTGAATAGCATCCAAATATCAGAGCAAATATTTGGCCGTTGGTTCTTTGGGATTGGCTTATTTCGCTCAGCATATTCTCTAGCTCTATCCATTTATCAGCCAGTGCCATAATGTCATTCTTCTTTAAGGCTGAATAATATTCTATTGTGTGTGTGTATTATTTATATATATATATGAATCTCACATTTTCTTTATCCATTCAACTGTTGAAGGGCACCTAGGTTGGTTCCATAGTTTAGCTATTGTGAATGGAGCTGCTATAAACATTGATGTGGCTGTGTCACTGTAGTATACTGATTTTAAAGTCCTTTGGGTATAAACTGAGGAGTGGGATAGCTGGGTCAAATGGTGGTTCCATTCCAGGTTTTCTGAGGAATCTCCACACTGCTTTCCAGAGTGGTTACACCAATTTGCAGTCCCACCAGCAATGTATAAGTACACTCTTTTCCCCACAGAGAGATGAGAATTTAACATCAGGATTAAAGGAGAAGAGAGGAGAAAGCACAGTACCAACCACCCTCTAATTAGGTCTCAGACAGGAAAGTGATGCTCTGTTAAACTTCCCTTACCTACAAAATAACCTCTAAAAGATATAACTAAAATGTGTTTAGTATTCTTTTTCCTAATCCTAGGTATTCTTTATGGCTGTTTATGAAGTTAGGAAAAAACATTTAACATCTCTCTCCCTGTTTTTTTCCCTGGCCTAACTCAGCAATCTATTCACAGATTTATTATGAAGAATACCTAGGCCAAGTGAGGTGGTGCAAGCCTGTAATCCCATTGGCTTGAGAGGCTGAGGCAGGAGGAAAAGGAGTTCAAAGCCAGCCTCAGAAAAAATAACACTAAGTAACTCAGTGAGACCCTGTCTCTAAAGAAAATACAAAATAGGGCTGGGGATGTGGCTCAGTGGTTGGGTACCCCTGAGTTTAATCCCTGGAATCTCCCCTCAGGAAAAAAAAAAAAAAAAAAAACTAGTATATTTTTAAATTAGTATTAAAAAAAACTTAATGGAATTTTACAACTAAAAATTGTAATTTGCAACTGTTAAGATTAAACAGCTGGAAGCCAGGCATAGTGGTGCACACCTGTAATCCCAGTGGCACAGGAGACACTAAACAACTCAGTGAGACCCTGTCTCTAAATAAAAAATAGAAAATGGGGCTGGGGATGTGACTCAGTGGTTGAGTGCCCCCGAGTTCAATCCCTAGTACCCTGTGGCTCCCTTCCCTGCCAAAAAAGATTAAACAGCTGGATATGGTGATGAATGCCTGAAATCCCAGAGACTTGGGAGGCTAAGGCAGGAAAATCACAAGTTTTGAGGCTGGCCTGTTCAACTAGTGAGCCCCTGTATCAAAATAAAGAACAAAAAGGACTGGAAATATATTCCAGTGGTAAAGCATCCATGGGTTCAATTCCCAATACCACAGAAAACAAATAAACAAAAAACATCAAGTACTAATCAATTTAAAATAGACTGTTTCTTAACATATGGTATAAATAAATAATTGCTTTTCGAGCTTCACTTGTAAATACATCATGTGCTACATAAAGATGTTCTGGTGAGTGATGGACCATACCCTACGACACCACATTCTCCCATTTGATAGTTTCACTTAGTGATGTCATAGCCATCTTAGTTTTTGTAAGCACACTCTGCGATGTTTGTACAATAATGAAATAGCCTAAGGATGTGTTTCTCAGCTGTATCCCATCACTAGGCCATGCATAACTGTATCTCTGAATACTAATGAGGAACTAGAATACAAACTTCAGGTGGGAAGCTGGCTTTATAGCTTAAAGGAACAAAGTGACCCCTAGGAGAAAAGGAATTTGAAATGAGAAAGTAACTATGTATGTGTTGAATCAAATATCTGATCCCTAGTCTGTTCCTGAAAGACCATTCCATTAGGTAATACTGAACCAAGAATGAGTGAGTTTTTGAGATGAGGTCTTGACCTGTTGCCTAGCCTGGCTTTGAACTCCTGGGTTCAAGTGGATCTCCTGATTTAGTCTCCTGAGAAGCTGGGACTACAGGTGCAAACCACCATGACCACCTCAAGAATTAATTCTTAAAGGTTCTGATATTTCCCATTTAAACTAGTCAATTGCACTTGGCTGCAAGAGAGAGAGATTAGCTCCTAATGCATTCCCTCAAAGTTGTCCTGCTACCCTTCCTGGTTTCCTCTGTGTATCTTTCTCATACAGCAATGTTCAGAGCTGTGTCCATGGAACCACCTAAGCAGATTCATATAACACATTTCAATTAGCTAAACTCTTTCCCTAATTTGAGGGAGTAGCTAATAAAATTATCAATTATTTAATCATACCTATCAAAGAAATGTTAACTACAAATGGTAGCTTCACAACAGAAGCATGAGAACACTGAGGTGAGACAATGCCTCTGCTTGGTGGGGATGCAATTCTAATTTAATTGGTTTCCGTCAACCAATGTTCCAAGCTGCATCCACCAGAACACAGGCTTCTTGCTATACTTTGCTGTCACTAGGTTCAGAGATTCTTTTCTAGTGCTAAACAGATAGAATGATTCATACCTTATATGGCTAAGAATGGGTCATGGTCTTCATAAATTAACAGCACACAGGCAACCAACTGTGGACTCACTAACATAATAGATTTGTCATAAAAAAAAAATAGTGTTCTTTTAATGTCTATCAAACTTATAAACTCATTTACCCTTATATCTTGCAATCCCATTTTTGGGAAGGTATTCCACAGATAAAACTGCAAAAAATTAAAAAAAATGATATATACAAGGTTAACAATGTTCTGTTTCATAACAGCAAAAGACTGTAAGCAAACCAAATACTCATATAGGAAACTGGTATGGTCCAGTACACATGTTGCAATTTGAACGTCCCCAAAGGCCCAAGTATTAAAGGTCTGGTCCACAGAATGATGCTATTAGGAAGTTGTAGAACCTTGTGGGAGGTCCTTAAACCACTGATGTGTGCCCCTGAAGGGGACTGAGAAACCCTGGACCCTTCTAGTTTTTTTTTCCTTCCTTCTTGGCTCATGATATCAGTAGTTTTGCTCTGTCATGATGTGCTACCTTACCATAGACCCAAAGCAATGGGGACAAGCAATCATGGACTAAAATCTCTAAACTTTGAGCTTTTTACGGCAACTATTTCATTATAGTGTTAGAAAGCTAACACACCACATATAAGACAATGGCATGGAAATATCTCTAGGACACACTATTAGGTAGAACAAGCTGCAAGACAGTATGCCCAGAAAGCTATGTTTTGAATTGGAAGATGGAGGCAGTAAGGGAAGAAATATTTATAGATCTGCTTTGTTATGGCTTAGATATGAGGTGTTTCCCCAAAACCTCATGTGTGAGAAATATAAGAAAGTTCAGAGGTGAAACAATCGGGTTATTAAGAGTCTTAACCTAATCAGTGCATTAATACACTGATAGGGATTAACTGCGTGGTAACTGTAGGCAGATAGGGCGTGGCTAAAGGAGGTGGGTCACTGAGGTTGTGCCTTTGGGCACAATTTATATATTTTGTCCATGGTGAGGGGAGCTCTGTCTTTCATTCTGTGTCCTGGTACTATGCCCTGAGCTGCTTTCCTCCTCTACACCCTTTCACCATGATGTTCTGCCTCATCTCAGGCCTAGAGCAAGGGAGTCAGCCATCAATGAACTGACACCTCTGAAGCTGTGAGTCCCAAATAAACTTTTCCTCTAAAATTGTTCTTGTTACATCTTTTGGTCACAGAAGTAAAAAAACTAAAACATGCTTCCATCTGCAAAAAGAAACACTGGAAAGATACATAAAAAACATTAGTGGTGACCTGTGTCAGGTGAGTTAGCAAAGAGAAGGGAGATAAACATAAGAATGGGAGAAGAATGTTTCAATATCTGCAAAACTTTTTATAACCTTTTGATTTCTGCAAAGTGTACAAATAATATCTATTCAAAAAAGCAAAATTAAGTTGCAAATTCAATAAAGCGTACAGTGACTTCCTTCTTGTTGCTATTAAGAACTTCCTTTTTGTATTTTATTATAGTTTCATTTTGTACCCTGACTCATACACACACAATGGTACATAATATATTTTAACATCAGTCAAATTATCATGCACACAGATAAAAAGTCATGGGTATAGAATACATTTTCTTGATTCTAAGAAAAGATATACAAAAGGTAAAAACTTGGAAATATATTTCTTGAATCACTTATTTTTAGCTCAATATCTTTTAGTCCTATTTATGTAAGTTATTCAATCTTGTATATCAAGTAAGAAGGAAAGAGGCTTTGGTAGCTGCATTGATTTCCTCAGATTTGAAATGAAACTTTCACTTAGGCCAAGTGATCCTAGAACTAAATTTCCCACTAGTAGCCTCTGTAACTAAAAACAATGGAATGAAAAACAAAACAGGGAGGTTTAGAAGTCAAAAGGAAATGTCCAATTCCCACACAACTTAAAAGCCTTTCCCCTTTCATTTAAAACAGTGAACTGAATCCAATGTTGCTTCACTTCCTTCTATCCTGTAACTCTGATTTTTTGAAACGTGTAATAAAAACAAAACAACAGTAACAACAAAAATTCCTCTTTTCTCCCAAGATTGTTATGAAAAAGGGTGGCTAGTTCAGCTTACAATTCACTCCTTAAATGTTACTAAGTGTCACTTAATTCTTCACAAAACCATATGAGGTAATTAATATCCCAGTGGGTTTTTGTTTTTGTTTTTGCAGTGCTGGTAATCCAACCCAGGGCTTCTATCATTGATCTCATCCCTAACCCCTATCCCAGGCTTATATATCTGCAAACAAATGAACAGAGGTTAAAGGACTTGCCCAGGGTTCCATGTACACTGAAATTGCAGGGTCTTTCTGATTTTGAAATCCAGACTCTTTGCCTTGAATCCATAATGTCACTTCCTCATTATATTAAAATGAATCAGTATGTGGGCCAAATAACCCTGCTGTATTACTGTTGATTTTTCCGATTTGGCTTTTAAAAAATATGGGCATTTCCAAACATACACAAAAGCAAAAAGAGCATAACCCCCCTCCCCCCATGTAACCATCGCCCAATATCACACAGAACCAATCCTGTTTAGGTTTAACCTAAACTCCCCTCTACTATGCCTTCTTTCCTCTTCACTGAATTTTTAGGAGTCAATTCCCAGGCATCATATAATTTCATTCACAGATACTTTACATTCCCTAAAACAAAAAGACCTTCCTTAATATGCAAGTTGAAAACATAACTACAATACCAGTATCACAACTAAAAAAGTATTGATTCCCTAGTATCAAGTACTTCAGTAGTATTCAAATTTCCCCAAGTTCCTCATTTTTAAAAAAGTCATTAAGTTGCTTGTATTTTTTCTTACATATGTAGGGTTTCACAAAATTTGGCCCACGGACTTGACCCCACAGACTCCTGGGGGATAAGCAGTTATTATTTTCATAATAATGTTAACATAATTATGACTTTTAAACTGTGTTGAAATTTTTATTGATGGTTCAAGAACAATGGTGGGCAAAATGCTGGTACCTTAAACAAGGTGGTGGAGCTCAACTGTGACAGTAAAGATTGTGTGCTTCACTTCCCAACTCCATTAAAAGAAGTGTGTGAGGCTGTTTCACCTAACATTGGCCTTCTCAAAGCAGTAATAACTGTCATCTGCATTAAATCTTTACCCTTGAGTACATGATCTTTCACTATGCTGGGTGAAGAAACAGGAAATAGTCGGGCATCGTGGTGCCCACCTTTAATCCCAGACATTCAGGAGGCTGAGGCAGGAGGATGGCAAACTTGAGACCAGCAGCAGCAATTTAGTGAGACCCTGGGAGGTGGGGGTAAGGGTGTAGCTCAATGGTCAAGTGTCCTTGAGTTAAATCCTCACTACTATCAAAAAATAAAAGAAACAGGGCATATGCATAAAAAGCACTTCTGCAACATACTGGAATATGAAAGCTGAATTGAGGGAAAACATTTGAGAGCAATTATTTTAGTTTTAAGCTGATTTTGCCACCCTTTTCCTCACACACTATTTTTACTTGAAAGAATGACTGACAAACTTTTGTTCAATAGATACACGTATTCTCAAGCATGTTCTCAAAAATGAAGTGAGCCTGTCCTTTTGAGGAAAACAACTGATGACTGCTGCCACTGTTGCCAATGGTAATGTAATGTCTGAGCTTTCAAGCAAAAGTTGGAATTTTAGAAAATTTTCAACTCCCACAGTGAGCTTTCACAGCAACCAAATGTTCTTCTGATGAGCTGGTGATAATATCCATGAATGTAATTCTTTTTGATTGCATAATGAAGTCTGTCAACATCTGGAAGATATGCATCTCAGCAAGCCATTATTTTCCAAAAAATGACCAATGTAAGATGTTATAAAATCACACATGATAAGATTTATTCCAATTGCAAAACAGAAAGATAAGATTTTTTTTTAGTTGTAGTTGGACACAATACCTTTATTTTGTTTTTATGTGGTGCTGAGGATCGAACCCAGCACCCGCACATGCTATGTGAGTGCTCTACTGCTGAGCCACAACCCCAGCCCCCACGACAAATAGATTTTAATACAACAGAATAAGAAAAGTTTCACTGATAGGATTTCAGATTCTATACTGATATAAAAATGAAGGAATCCATCACTTACTGAGTTTTCCATACAGTATCAACAAAGAATATCCACAATTATCTGAAAAGACTATTAAAAGAGTACTCTCTTTTCCAACCATGTATCTGTCTGAGATTAAATTTTCTTCATATATTTAAACCAAAACAACATAACTACAGTAACTATAGAAAACAGACATGAGAATTCACGAATTCTATCAAGTCAGATAGTAAAGAGATTGGCAAAAATGTGAAACAATAGTACTCTTCTTATTCATTTATTTTTGTTTTAGAAAACATATTATTTTTAATAAAATGTTATTTATGTTAACATGTAGTAGGGTATACTATTTTAAAATAAATTAATATTTTAAATTTTTATTTTGATTTTTCACAGTGACTGTTGATAGATCTGACCTATATAAACAAAAATTATTTGAATCCTCAATAATTTTTAATTTTTTTTTTTTTTTGAGCGGTACTGGGGATTGAACTCTGACCACAGTGGTCGAGTGCCCCTGAGTTCAATCCCCAGCCCAATTTTGTATTTTCTTTAGAGACAGGGTCTCACTGAGTTGCTTTAGCACCTTGCTTTTACTGAGGCTGACTTTGAACTCACTATCCTCCTGCCTCAGCCTCCCAAGTTGCTGGGATTATAGGCATACACCACTGCGCCCAGCTGGTATGTAGCTTTTTAAAGATGTCTTTTGTCTGGTTTTGGTTAGCAGGATAGTATCTACCCTGTAAAATGAGTTGGAAGTGTTTCCTACTATTCTAATTTTTGAAGTGACTTGGGAATAATTTTTAAATTTAAAAAATTTAAAATATTAGTACCTCCAACTAAAATATTTGCATAAAGGCTGCTGTTTTTATTTTTGTGACAGAGTTCACATTACATAAAATTTACTCTTTTAAAGCAAGCAATTCAGCGTTTTTTTTTTAGCATATTCACAAAATACAACCACTATTATCTAATTCTAGAACATTCTTATCAACCCAAAAGGAAACCTTGTACTCATTAGCATTTACTTTTTTTTTGGTACCACGGATTGAACCCAGAGGCACTTTACCACTGAGCCACATCCCCAAGAACTTTCTACTTTTTATTTTGACATAGGAATTACTGAGGTTGGCTTTGAACTTGTGATCCTCTTGTCTCAGCTTCCTGCATGGTTGAGATTACAGGCATGTGCCACCATACTCCGGCAGCATTTACTCATTTTTCTCCTCTCCTACCCTTGCAACCATTTATCTACTTTCTGTCTCTATGCACCTACTTATTCTGGACATTTTATGTGAATGGGTTGTACAATGTGTCCCCTGTCTGGCTCTTTCACTTATGTTTTCAATGTTCCTCCATGCTATGGCATGTATCAGTACTTCATCTGTTTTCAAAGCTAAATAAATGTGGCTGGATCACATTTTATCCATCTATTCTTGCATTAATGGACACCTGAATTGTTGCCATTTTTTGGCTATTTTGAAAAATGCTGTTATAAACATTGTGTGCAGTGCTTGCATAAATGTGCTTTTAAGTCTCTTAACACCTAAAAGTGGAATTGCTAAGTGATAGAGTAATGGTTTAACTTTTTAAGGGCTTATCAAATTATTTTCAAAATGGCTACACCATTTTATACTCCAAGCTCCCCAAAACAAGTATGAGGGTTCCAATTTCTCTGCAACACTTGTTACTATCTTTTTAAAACTAACCATCCTATGTGGGGAAAAAGGCACACTCATACATTGCTGATGGGACTGCAAAATGGTGCAGTCAATATGGAAAGCTCGGAATGTAATGTAACCACCACTTGACCCAGCTATCCCACTCCTTGGTCTATACTCAGAGAACTTAAAACAGCATACTACAGGGACACAGCTCCATCAATATTTATAGCAGCACAATTCACAACAGCTAAACTATGGAACCAACCCAGATGCCCTTCAGTAGATGAATGGATAAAGAAAATATGCACAATGGAATATTACTCAGCAATAAAAGAGAATAAAAATCATGGCATGTGAAGGTAAATGGATGAAGTTGGAGAATATAATGCTAAGTGAAGTTAGCCAATCCCCAAAAACCAAATGCCAAATGTGTTCTCTGATATAAGGAGGCTGATTCATAGTGGGGTTGGGAGGGAGAGCATGAGAGGATTAGACAAACTCTATATAGGGCAAAGCGGTGGGAGGGGAAGGGAGGAGGCATGGGGTTAGAAATGATGGTGGAATGAGATGGATATCATTACCCTAAGTACATGTATGAAGACACGAATGGTGTGAATATACTTTGTATACAACCAGAGATAAAAAATTGAGCTCTATATGTGTAATATGAATTGTAATGCATTCTGCTGTCATATATAGCAAATTAGAATTTAAAAAGTGAAAACAAACAAATAAATAAATAAACCAGCTATCCTAGTGGCCATGAAATGGCGCCTCCTTGTAGTTTTGTTTTTCAATTCCCTAATGACTAGTGATGTTAGCCTCCTCTCATGCTTATTGACAATCTTCCTTGGAAAAAATGTTCATTCAAATCTGTTATCATTTTAAGATCAGATTATTTACATTTTTATTAAATCACTGACAAAGTCATTAAGTCATATTTTCTTTTTTTTTTAATATATATTTTTTAGTTGTAGATGGACACAATACGTTTATTTATTTATCTTTATGTGGTGCTAAGGATCAAACCCAGGGCCTGAGTGCTCTACCACTGAGCCACAACCCCAGCCCATGAAGTTATATTTTCTTCTATGAACTTAATACTTTTTTTTCCTGACATTTATTTCCATGATATTTTTTGTTGTTGATGATGTTGTGGGGAAATACTGGGAATTAAACCCAAGGGCTGAGCTATATCCCCAGCCCTTTTTAAAATGTTTTATTTGGAGAAAGGGTCTCACTAAGTTGCCCAGGATGGCTTCAAACTTGTGATCTTCCTACCTCAGTCTCCTAAGTCACTGGAACTACAAATGTGCACCACCACCACACAGCTATGTGATCCGTTTGAATTAGATTTGCATGTTGTGTGAAAAGAAGATCCCATGAACCCTTTAAACCCCATTAATTCTTTCCATGGTTCTAAGTAAGTAACAACTTTTCCCAATTAAGGCCAAGGAAATGAAAACAGGAAGTGAAAAGCCCTAAAGTTCTATAATGAACCAATAGGAATTTATTTTTAAATGCTTATCTTTTTAATTCTTAAGGATACTTCTTTGGGGGTAAAAATGGAAATCATCACTGATAGCTGACTTTTTAATAAGTAGGAGTTATGTTTTTTAAAAGGTGCATTTGACTTATTAAAATTTATAACTCTATGGATGGAGATGCAGCTTTGTGGTAGAGTGCTTGCCTAGCATCAGTGAGGTCCTGAGTCTGATCCCCAGTAGCAAAAAGAAAAATAAATTTAGAACATGGTCTGAAATAGTGAGTCCTGATTTTTTAAAAATATCTTTATTAATTTTTATGTGGTGCTGAGGATCGAACCCGGTGACTCACAAGTGCTCTACCACTGACCTACAGCCCCAGCTCGAGTCCTGATTTAAAAAAAAAAATTTTTAAGGCAAAGCAAGTCAATGAGGCCCTTTATCCAACTTGGTTTTGATAAAACAAAATAAAAATCCTTATAAATATTTTGAGTTTCTGTCTCTAAAATGAACATTAAGAATTGATTTTGTTTCATCCATAAAAATGCTAAGAATTATCTCCAATTTTTCTCATGTTCCCTAAAAGGCATGGATGCCAGAGAATACAAATTTATAATAGTGAGAATAGAAAAAGTAAATTCAAAATACAGTGATATTGGGACAGTAACTTCATTTTGGTAAATGAAGGTCTCTATATCACATACCCACACACAAGCAGAGAATAAAATGGGATCAAGACAACTAACCTGAATACGGTCCATAAATAGACATTTTACACAAGAGCCAAATGTTATGCAAATCTACAAGTTACAAAATGAATGCCCCTATTACAACCAGCATGCTGGTCATGGTTTGAGGAAATTTTAAATGCCATGATATATAGGAGGATACTCACAGGAGAGAGTTTCTGAATAAGGTCATGGGCAACATGGACAAGGTTCTTGTCTTCATGGAGACATTTCTGAAACTTTTTGCTCTCCTCATCTTCTAGAAGATCAAAATCAATGGCAGCATCCAATAAGGCCTGAATTAACCCCTTCCAGGATTTTAAGGCTGGAACCTGAGGAGCAACTGCAGCACTTATGCCAGTTCCAATCACCAGCACAAGTTCCCGAGGTTTCTTAGTTTTTAAGCTTGGAAGCAGCTTCCTGAAATAGCAAAATATACAAGAGGACTGGTATCTGCAATAGATATGAGGCACAGGAAAGACTATCTGACTACTAAAGCTATAGTCAGTTATCTCTATATAACAAGTTTTCAGCTCTGAGTTTTATAGTTGCAAAGATGCCAAATACATTTCTGACACTTAAATAAAACACCAGAATACTGTGCCAGTGCCTACTGAAAAATAAAGTGCTTAAGAAAAATAAACCTGTTTCAGTAATCCTAAAAAAAAAAAAAATCTTAAAAATGAATTTTCTCCTTCATAATTCTTTCAACTGAGAAGATCCACTAATATTAGGAAAAAGTCCAAATGTATTACAACTCACTTGTGTTCTGCCAATTAAATTATATTTTAAATTAGTATTACATTTCAGAAGAACATCTTTGATTTATATTCTAGAGAGAAAAGATAACCGATACAAATTAAATTCCTATCATTGAGAAATGTTAAAACAGGAGATGAAAACCAATAAAAAACTGAATTATAAATTTTGTAAACTGAGCATGAGCTAGATAGCCAAGTATGAGGACAAATTTGACCTCAGTTTTGTTTAGATATCCTTAGGCAAAAAAAAGAAAGAAAAAAAAAAAGGGTCAGGAGGGAAAGGGAAAGAAAAATAAAAGGATATGACAAAAAATGAAAAACATTCCTTTCTTACCACGAGAAGCACACATTTCTGTTCCAAAGCACATGTGAGATAGCATGGGTACAAGTTTTTGTTTCTGTTCCTCATTCCCCTTTCATTCTAGAGACTGCCTTTCCCAACCATTTTTTACCGAACAGTAAAATGAATAGAAATAGGATCAGCATTTTAATAAAACCCAAGAAAGAAAAAGTACTTTAAAAGTCTGGGAAATGTGGTTTAGGGGAAACAACCTCTCAAAGTTTTTTCCCTACCCCTAACTCCAGCATTTAGTCATTCAACAATTGTGAAAAACTTGTAAATACCAGACAATATGATAGGTATTAGTGATGTACTTATGGACAAAACAAAATCTCTGATCTCAAAAAAAGTTTGTTTTCCTACTAGAAAAGCCTGATAATAGATACTAGAGAGAGAGAATTACATACAAATCCATATACACATGTAGAGAAAACTTAGAGAAGGATTCACAAGAACAGAAAATAGTAACTAACTGGGGACTGGGGAGAAGCAGCAGCACTTTTGATGGCTAGCAGATAGACATGAGCAGTAGGATGAAGTTAAGAAAATAATTCTATAGAAGAGGCCTGCTGTGCTGCCCATACCCCATGTTTGCTTGCTTGCTTTTTTCACTTTTTTTTAATTGGTACATTATAGTTATACATAATGACCTGGTTTATTATTACATATTTGTACATGCATACAATATAACAATAATTTGGCCACTCTCACTCCCCAGCTCCTTCCCTCTCACCCCTTGATCCCTTTCTTCTACTGATCTCCCTTTGATTTTCACCAAACTTTCTTCTAAAAAGAAATTAACCTAAGGCAACTCTGGCCCTGACCTAGTTCAAGTCAACAAGATGTTACATTCTTTGGCAAGCAACCTGTTATATGTAAAGCTATATTTCTCAAGAATCTTGATTGTAAGATCCTCCCTATTGTTAACAGATGTTACCACTGGGCTGGATAGGGGGGCACATTTGGGAGGCTGAGGCATAAGGACTGCAAGTTCAAAGTCAGCCTCAGAAACTTAGCAAGGTGAGACTCTGTCTCAAAATAAAAAAATAAAAAAACAAGAGCTGGGGATGTGACTCTGATTCAGTGACACTGGGTCCAATCTCTGGTACCAAAAAAAAAAAAAAAAAAAAA
>NW_026000243.1:3212524-3234624 GCF_001458135.2 Marmota marmota marmota | reverse complement strand
AAAAAAAAAAAAAAAAACCCAACAAACACCAAAAATATAAGTTACCTTGAAGAAGGAATTTTTTTAAAAAAAATATTTTTTAGTTGTTGATGGACCTTTATTTTATTTATTTGTATGTGGTGCTGAGAATTGAACCCAGTGCCTCACGCATGCTAGGTAAGTGTGTTACCACTGAGCCACAACCCCAGTCCCGAAGAAGGAATTTTTGATACACATCAAACCCCACTGACCAAAAAATTTGGAAAAACAAGTTCCAATTAGAACTCAGTGGCCTAGCATCATGTATTAGGCCCTGGGCTCAATCTTTAGTACTGGCGGGGGGGGGGGGGGGGCAGGAATCAAGAAAAATATAAGAGAACTCAAAGACTCAATCCAGGAGGTCCGATATCTGAATAATAAGAGCTCTACAGAGGAAAAATTATGGAAAGTATCAAGTAAGTATCATAAGACAATTTCTTTAAACTGAAGTTACTTATAGCTCAAAAGATCCTCCCAAGGTCTAGACTTATATAAAGATATATCATGTGAAATTTGAGGTTGCTGAGATTATAATTTTTATAAGCTTCTAATGAGCGAATAAAAAAGAAGTCACGTAACACAAAGAACTGGGAACTCTTTAGAAAAGAGTGATTATTTTGGCAGGAATATTTAGACATTAGCAGAGAATGAGTGATACTTTCAAAACTCTACGAAAAAACTCTCGAATTGTGGCTCAGTGGCAGAGCACTTGCCTCGCACCTGTGAGGCACTGGGTTCAATCCTCAGCACTACATGAAAATAAATAAACAAAATAAAGATATTGTGTCCATGTATAACTAAAAAATATTTTTTAAAAACTCTTTTACCTGTCATACTGCCTGTATTCTCATACCATCAAATAAATATAAACATATGATAAAGACATTTAATGCCTCCAAGAAATTGCCTCCTATGAATCCTTACTACAAAAGCTACACAAGGGTATGCTTCAACTAAATGAAGGAGTATATCAAAAAACAAGATATAAGATATAGGAAACAAGATCCAATATAGGAGAGATGTAAAATGCTTGGAATGATGAGAAACAGAAATGGCCAATATCAGCACACAGCAGGAAAACAACTTTCCAGAGTGGAATAGATTCTAGAGGGAGGAATCCCTGAAAATAAATTCAACTAGCAAGTTATTTGATGTCTTTTTTTTAAACTTTTTTAAATTTTTTAGGTGTAGAAGGACACAACACAATGCTTTTATTTTTATGTGGTGCTGAGGATCGAACATGGGTCCCGCCCATGCTAGGCGAGTGCTCTACCGCTGAGCCACAATCCCAGCCCTACTGATGTCTTTTAGCAGGTCTAGGATATTTACTCTTTTGTTATAATGTCTGAGGATAGACTGAAAGATACCCAGAAAACAGAGCAAACAAACAAAATGAGGCAATCTTTAACAACACAGAGGAAAACAAACAGGCAAGAAAGGAAATACTGTAACACATTAGTAGGCTCAGCTATGAATACTATTTATACAGACATAATAATGTAAATATTAAAAAATGGTTGAAACAAACACTGTTAATATAAGCGCTCTGGGAGAATAAAGAGGATGCATGTGGGACGGCAATGTGGGGAAGAAATCAAGAGAGCAAACGGAATCATTACCTTCCATAATTGGAAAAAACTAAAATACTGTCAATGCACATAAAAAGTCAATACTGATTAGTGAAAACAACTGGAATACAGATAAGTTTATGATTTTTCTTTACCTCCCACTAATGGTTAATTCACTCTGTTCCTCTGATTCCCTTCTCTTGTTTACCTGGGCTTTTTCGTGGGGGGTGCGCCATCATTGAAGAATCCAAAAAGCTCGTCTATATCAGAGGCCTGGCTCCCTGTAGAAGCCATCCAGTTTCTAAAAAAATTAAATACCACATACCACAATTAGAACTGTAAAGAACGCTATTTAAAATAGCACATAGATTCAATAGTTTTAATAAACTATATACGCTTTATAGGTTTTTTGGGTGCCCCCTACTAATGAAAATCCAAAGCATTCCAAAGTTAAGGAATTAATTTGTCTAAATGAAGTCACCTTGAAATTATAGGACCTTGGTGCCCTACACTGTCATCTTATTTCTTCTATTCCTGAAGGCCTCCCATGCAACCTGCCATCGAAAAAAAAAAAAAAAAAACCTCACAATGTCCCAATTCATGTTAATTATTGGCCTTCATTTTGTGGGGCTTAAGAAATACCTGATAGCCTTCCACATAAGACCAGTTTGGGGAATACCTAGAAGATAAAAACACCCATGGATAAGTTCCCAATTATCCATTTACTCTCAGCTGAAGAAATCACTTGAGTCAAGATCGAACAACCAATACTAATTTGCTGACTATTAGAGATTCTTGGTCACCTACTGAACAACTGCGTCCTCAAAGGCAGAGGACATTCCCTAGTATTCTCATGTAGGGGACTTTGAAATCAGCCATTGTGATAAACGGTAAAGGTAATATAAAGGTAACAAAGATGAAAAATGGCCAATATGTTCAGGTACTGGAAAAACTAGAAAAAGTAAAAGGATTAAATGGATTAGCATGAGAACTACAAAGAACAGTTTTACTATTCAAAACTTTAGCAAACTTACTAAATCTAAGGAATTTTAAAAATGGCAATAACATTTTAAACGCACATTCCCAATATAGAAGACAAGGCATACAACCAGAATTTTGGGTATTTTATTACATTCCATTGTCAAAATTTAGAAAGAACAAAACTACTAATAATTACTGGAACTTACTATTTCATTAGAAAGCTTTTTTCTTCATTAAAACTTTAAGTTTACTGAACCAATTCTTCTGGTAAACAGAAGGCTTGGTTCTTTACCCCATATTCTATCCCACATAAGGAAATTCTTCTTTAATATCTAAATCATCAGGAAAATAAAAATCATAAAAATCACAAGAGTTAGGAAGCAGATCACCTTCCATTCAAACCTTTGATTCTGGCTGGCGAGAAAGCTGGGACTCAGGAGATGACAGATTACTGAAATCAGTAAACCTAGCCTTAACTCAATCATTTGGTATACTTGCTAAAAGGATACTGTAGATTCTAAAAAAGAAGTCTTACTTTTTAAAGGACATTTCCTGAACAAAGACTAAAACCAATGAACCAGAATCTTCAGGGTATTCTTTAAATAGGAAACATCTAAATAAAACACAAATTTAACTTTTCTAGAATGCAACTATTTTAATATACATTGGGTATATATTAGGTACACCATCATGTCATTTTTCCTTCAAGTGTATCATTTACTATAGTATTAACAGCTTCCCAATGTGGTAATACTCATCCTGTTTTGTTTTTGGTTTTTTGAGTATTAGGGATTGAACCTAGGAGCACTTAACCACCAAGCAACATCCTCAGCCCTTTTTTATTTTCCATTTTGAGACAGGGTCTCACTAAGTTGCTTAGGGATATGCTAAATTGCTGAGGTTGACCTTGAACTTGTGATCGTCCTGCCTAAGCTTCCTGACTTGTTGGGATTACAAGTGTGCACCAACTCACCAATCCTTTCATGTATGTGGTTATTTCCTATTGTAATTTTCTAGATGAAGAACTTGTGATAGAAAAGTGGTTACTTCTTCCATATCAAGGACAACTCATGAGTTTGGGATACTATTTAGAAGATACAAGGAAAAGCATAATTGCTTATGCTTTTTCCATAAATATGGTTCTATAAAACTCTCATCTAAACAAATCAGAACCAAGTAAAACATCATGTACTGAAAAGCATAAAATGTAAAAGGAAGTTGATTTAAGTTTTGAAGATACACAGTTTCAGAATTCAATGCTAAGCAGGGCGTAGTGGCACAATACCTACAATCCCAGCAACTCAGAAGGCTGAGGTAGTCTCTCACCACTGGATAGATCTTCCAAACAAAAGTTGAATAAAGAAACTATAGAACTCAATAACACAATCAATAACTTAGACTTAACTGACATATATAGAATATTTCAACCTGCATCAAGTGGATACACTTTCTTCTCAGCAGCACATGTATCCTTCTCTAAAATAGACCATATACTATGCCACAAAGCAACTCTTAGCAAATACAAAAAAGTAGAGATATTACCACGCATTTTATCAGATCATAATGAAATGAAACTGGAAATCAACGACAAAATAAAAAATAAAAATTTCTCCATCACCTGGAGACTAAACAATATACTACTAAATGAACAATGGGTGGAGATTAAAAAATTCCTAGAGGTAAATGAGAACATGGACACAACATATCAAAATCTCTGGGACACTATGAATACAGTACTATGAGGAAAATTCATTGCATGGAGTTCATTCTTTAAAAGAAGAAAAAGTCAACAAATAAATGACCTCACACTATATCTCAAAGCCCTAGAAAAAAGAAGAACAAACCAGCAGCAAAAGCTGTAGAAGGCAAGAATAATTAAAATTAGAGCTGAAATCAATGAAATCGAAACAAAAGAAACAACTGAAAAAATGACAAAACTAAAAGTTGGTTCTTTGAAAAAAAAAATAAAACTGACAGACCCTTAGCCATGCTAACATCTGAGAACTCAAATTACCAGCATATATGATGAAAAAGGTAATATCACAACAGACATTTCAGAAACACAAAGAATAATTAGAAATTACTTTGAAATCTTATACTCCAATAAGATAGAAGACACTGAAGGCATCAACAAATTTCTTAAGTCATATGATTTGCCCAGATTGAGTCAGGAAGATATACACAATTTAAACAGACAATATCAAGTGAGGAAACAGACGCCCAGGACCAGATGGATACACAGCCGAGTTCTGCAAGACCTTTAAAGAAGAACTAATACCAATACTCTTCAATTTATTTCAGGAAATAAAAAAGAGGCAGTAATTCCAAACTCATTCTATGAGGCCAATATCACCCTGATCCCAAAACCAGGAAAAGACACATCAAAGAAAGAAAACTTCAGACCAATATCTCTAATGAACATAGATGAAAAAATTCTCAATAAAATCCTGGCAAATCGAATACAAAAACATATTAAAAAGATTGCGCATCACGATCAAGTGGGATTCATTCTAGGGATGCAAGGTTGGTTCAACATATGGAAATCAATAAATGTAATTCATCACATCAATAGACTTAAAGATAAGAATCATATAATCATCTCAATATACGCAGAAAAAGCATCTGACAAAATATAGCACCCCTTTATGTTCAAAACACTAGAAAAACTAGGGATAACAGGAACATATCTCAATATCGTAAAGGCTATCTATGCTAAGTCTCAGGCCAATATCATTCTAAATGGAGAAAAATTGAAGGTGTTCCCTCTAAAAACTGGAACAAGACAGGGATGCCCTCTTTCACCACTTCTATTCAACACAGTACTTGAAACACTGGCCAGAGCAATTAGAGAGATGGAAGAAATCAAAGGGATATGTACAGGAAAAGAAGAACTTAAATTAGCACTATTTGCTGACGATGATTCTATACCTGGAAGACCCAAAAAACTCCACCGGAAAACTTCTAGAACTTGGGCTGGGGATGTGGATCAAGCGGTAACGCGCTCGCCTGGCATGCACGGGGCACTGGGTTTGATCCTCAGCACCACATAAAATAAAATACAGATGTTGTGTCCACCGAAAACTGAAAAATAAATTAAAAATTTCTCTCTCTTCTCTCTTAAAAAAAAAAAAAAAAACTTCTAGAACTAGTAAATGAATTCAGCAAGTAGCAGGATATAAAATCAACACCCATAAATCAAAGGCATTTCTGTGTATCAGTGACAAAGCCTCTGAGAAGGAAATGAGGAAAACTACCCCATTTACAATAACCTCAAAAAAAAAAAAAAAAAAGATATTTGGGAATCAACTTAACGAAAGAGGTGAAAGATCTAAACAATGAAAACTATAGAACCCTAAAGAGAAAAATCAAAGAAGACCTTAGAAGATGGAAAGATCTACCTTGCTCTTGGATAAGCAGAATTAATATTATCAAAATGACCATACTACCAAAAGCACTATACAGATTTAATGCAATTCCGATCAAAATCCCAAAGGCATTCCTCATAGAAATAGAAAAAGCAATTATGAAATTCATCTGGAAAAATAAGACATCCAGAATAGCTAAGTAATCCTTAGCAAGAAGAGTGAAGCAGGTGGCATTGCTGTAACAGACCTTAAACTATACTACAGAGCAATAGTAACAAAAACCACATGGTATTGGCACCATAACAGACTGGTAGACCAATGTTACAGAATAGAGGACACAGAAACTAACCCACAAAATTACAATTATCTTATATTAGACAAAGGTGCCAAAAACATGCATTGAAGAAAAAATAGCATTTTCAACAAATGGTGCTGGGAAACCTGGAAATCCATATGCAACAAAATGAAATTAACCCCGTATCTCTCACCATGCAAAAAACTTAACTCAAAATGGATCAAGGACCTAGGAATTAAACCAGAGACTTTGCGTCTAATACAAGAAAAAGTAGGCCCTAATCTTCATCATGTGGGATTAGGCCCCAACTTCCTTAATAAGACTCCTATAGCGTTTAAGAATTAAAACCAAGAATCAATAAATGGGATGGAATCAAACTAAAAAGTTTTTTCTCAGCAAAAGAAACAATCTGTGAAGTAAACAGAGAGCCTACATCTTGGGACAAATCTTTACCCACCATACATCAGATAGAGCACTAATCTCTAGGATATATAAAGAACTCAAAAAGCTAAGCACGGATAAAACAAATAACCCAATCAACAAATGGGCCAAGGACCTGAACAGACACTTCTCAGAAGAGAATATACAATCAATCAACAAATATATGAAAAAATGCTCATCATTTCTAGCAATCAGAGAAATGTAAATCAAAACTATGATATCATCTCACTCCAGTCAGAATGACAACTATTATGAAGACAAACAACAATAAGTGTTGGCGAGGATGTGGGGGAAAAAAAGTACACTCATACATTGCTGGTGGGGCTGCAAATTGGTGCAGCCAATATGGAAAGCAGTATGGAGATTCCTTGGAAATTTGAGAATGGAACCACCATTTGACCCAGCTATCCCTCTCCTCGGACTATATCCAAAGGACTTAACAGACACACAGCCACATCAATGTTTATATCAGCACAATTCACAATAGCTAAACTGTGGAGCCAACCTAGATGCCCTTCAGTGGATGAAAGGATAAAAAAAAATTTACGGCATATATACCCAATGGAATTTTACTCAGCAATAAAAGAGAATAAAATCATGGCATTTGCAGGTAAATGCATGGCACTGGAGAAGATAATGCTAAATGAAGTTAGCCAATCCCCCAAAATAAAATGCCGAATGTTTTCTCTGATATAAGGAGGACTCATAGTGGGGTAGGGAGGGGGAACATGGGATGAATAGATGAATTCTAGATAGGGAAGAGAGGAGGGAGGGAAAAGAAGGAGGCAGGGGATTACCAAGGATGGTGGAATGTGATGGACATCATTATCCAAAGTACATGTATGAAGACACGAATTGGGTGTCAACCTACTTTATAAACAAACAGAGATATGAAAAATTGTGGTATATATGTGTAATAAGAATTGTAATGCAAAAAATATACAAAGTACACGTATAAAGGCATGAATTGGCGTGAATATACTTTATACAAAGATATGATATGTGTAATAAGAATTGTAGTACATTCTGCTGTCATGTATTTAGAAAAATAAAGTCAATAAAAAGAAAAAAAGAAAAGGAAATAAATGTTAATTAATATTATTTTAGTTATATTTTATTATAAAATAAACACATAATGTATGTGTTTTATAATTATGCATTATATATACACACTCACTCTCTCTCTCTCTCTCTCTCTCTCTCTCTCTCTATATATATATATAGAGAGAGAGAGAGAGAGAGAAGGCTGAGGTAGGAGGATCCAAGTTCAAAGCCAGCCTTGGCAATTTAGCAAGACCCTGTCTCAAAAATTAAAAATAATCATAATCATAATAAAATAAAATTTTAAAAAGGAGCTTGGAGATATTAGCTAAGTGGTAGAGTAACCCTGGATCCAATCCCCAGTACCCTGTCAGAACTCAATGCTCAATTCAGTTACTAAACCAGTTTTACTTAACTCTTATAGTATTTACCATGTGCCATACACTATTTATAAATACTAATTCATTCAATCCACATAACCTTATTAGGTACTATGTGGTCAAGCATCCCTAACCTGAAAATCACCAATCCAAAATGTTCCAAACCTGAAACAAAGGTCTATGACAACTAAAAAAAAAAAAAAAAAAAAAAAAAAAAAAAAGCAAGATTTCCTTCCTTTAGTTAAAAGTGAAGGAAAAAGAATGGCTTATTTTTCTAGAATGAACACAGACTTCATTTCTGTAAAGAAAAAAGATAGTCATCTTATGACCTGAGAGGAAACCCAACCCCTCTAATTGTGGCTTTTGAACTAATTCTAACACATCTGGCTTTTAGCAGCTGTGGGGGAAGGGAAGAAGAAAAAGATGTTGAGAGTAAGGTACTACAAAAGAAGACTCAAGTTGTTGACAATGAACAAACTGAATAAATCATTTTGCTTGGGTAGTTGATAAATTCAGTTCATAATATAGACTGTAGCTTTTCCTATCAGTGTATAAAAGCAAACTTACCCTTTCCTTCTTCCAAGGCACAGAGATAGAAATTATGTCTAGCTGTGCAGAGATTTGATTCCTCTGAGTATGCTGAAATACTGAGCTAAGTACCCTGATCCTTCTGAGCTTGAAATATTTCTTCTACCCATGGCTAATTTGTTAGCTCTTACTTTTATTTTAAGTGTGCCTGACACCCTTGACTTTCTATAGATAAGATCTGATTCAGACTCATTTCTTTAAAATTTCTTTATCATAGTAACTGATAAAATGCTAGCTTTTTTTTTTTTACCAGCAAATAAATAATTTGTTACCAGCAAATAATAATCCACACGTGAACAATGTGAGAAGAGCCTCACCAGAAGTAGGATTTGTGAAGGCTTCAAGTTAAGGACCGAGACCCAATCTCAGCACATTGGCACACACTTGTAATCCTAGCAACTAAAGAGGCTTAGGCAGGAGGATCACAAGTTCAAGGCCAGCCTCAGCAACGTAGGAAGCCCCTGTCTCAAAATAAAATAAAAAAGACTGGAGATATAATTCACTGGTAGAGGGCCCCTTACTTCAATCACCAGTAATCACCTCCTTGCCCCCCACCCCCCGAAAAAGAAAAAAAAACAGAACAAAATCAAAAAGGACTGAAACTCAAATTCTAGTAAGTCATTTAACCCAATATCCAATAAGTCACACTAGCATTTCAGGCTCCTGAGCTCAGATAATGTTTATATTGATTATTTTCAATTACAAGCCAAATTAACACATCACATATAAGAAGCAAAACTACTTTAGGAAGGAATATGGAACTTTTGAATTAGAAGTTGGTGATCAGAAATGACGATTTTACCGTGCAAAAATGACAACTTCTTTCTTTGTCACTGCTTTCCCTCCTGAGAAACTTCTGAGAAGATATAGCCTGCGAACAATGACACACGTTGCTAAAGAAGGACTTTGAGAGTATTTAATTCAATCAAAATGTGTTCCATGTACCAAGCAGTATGACCTTACAAACAATTCCACCACAAATAACAAGTTGTTCATTAAAAATGAAATACATAAATCTTTAAGGGCAAGATTTTATGTTCAGTGAATCCTTAAAAATTAAATTCCTCGAGGCCCTGAGTTTGATCCCCTGTACCAAAAAAAAAAAAAAAAGAAGAAAAATTAAATTCCTTTAAAATAATGTGAGTTATGTATGTTGATAACCTTGACAGGTTACTTTTCATGCTGGCAGAATAAACACAAAATGCTGCCTACAAATGCTGGTCCTTTTAAGTCTGAAGAATCCCAGAAGATGAGAAGATGCTCATTATAGAGGATATCTTTTATGAGTTGAAATTTGACCAGTCTTTTTTTTTTATTTGTTCTAATTAGTTACACATGACAGTAGAATGCATTTTTGACACATCATACATAAATGTAGTACAACTTCTCATTTTTCTGGTTGTACCTGATAATAGAGTTACAATGGTTGTGTAATCACATATGCACATAGGGTAATTATGTCCGACTGAAATTTGACCAGTCTTTACGATGGAAAGACTTTTTCTGTCGTAAATATCAAAATGTCAAGCACATACCAACCTAATTTTCATACATTTCACTTCCTTGAGGATTCTGACTAAACTAGAACTGAAATTTTTAAAAATTGTTTTAAAAATTTTAAACCAAAAATATTTTAAATAATAAAAAAATAAAGCTTAGTTAACTTTATGAATGAAAACTTCCAAGAATAGGTCAATGTCTGTAGTGATTAAGTAAATTCACTGGCAGCACAAGGTGAAACATCTTGAAAGTCCTCACATTGTGGGTATGGATTGGAACCCATTAACAGCAAAACCAAAGACAGAAGAAAAACAAATATAGAAAGTATGTCTGTTTTTACATTATTGTTAGAACTAACTAAAAGGAAAATAAAATGTTCTACAAGATATATATATATATATATATATACACACACACCCACTAAATCAAGTCCATCAAGTCCAATCATTATAAGATTACTTTTGGGTTTCTATCCAACACACTATTTTAAAAAAATAATAATGGATTAAAAAAAATCAGATATCCATCATAGGCTCCTAATTACAATTAAAGCAGTTATCAAAAACCCAATAAAGAGGGATTTAAGAATAAGCTTGTTTTAAATACAATTATTCTCTTTTAATTTTGTTATGTAACAGCTTTAAGCTATTAATGTTTACTAAATGCTAGGCTTCTGACCTTCCTACTTAGAATGGCAACAGAACTGGAGGCCCAAAAGGGGTTGTCACATTTCCTTTTAAAGAAAAGGAGGATAAACTACTAGATTTGGGGGAGATTTCTATGCAGTTCTGCCTCAAGGAGAGAAAAGACCTGCTAAGTTTCTCAAGGGCCCTTCCATTTGGCAGTTATATGAACTTGGACCATTTTCTTTTTTTACCACATTTTGCTTCAGAAAGTCAAAGACCATGCTTCTGAATATCTTCTTTGGTAATCTTATCTCCGGTTCAATCTCATAGAAAACAGCCAGAACTATGAATGACAACCCATGGAATGGATTCCAATATAAAACCACTCTAATATGTAACCATCATGACAAACTGGGAAAGGAATCAACTACAAGTTTTTAAAAGTACAAAAGGATATTGTGGTTAGAGAACAAAAATTCAGAACGTGGAAAAAAAAGAAAAAAAAAAAAAGCTGTGGGCAAGTATGGCTGGAATAGTGCTAGTGATCTCACTAGATAAACTGAGCACAGTTTTCACCAGTCCTGGGAATTGAACCCAGGGCGTTGCACACACTAAGCAAGCACTCTACCATTGAGCCAAATCCCCAGCTCTTTTAAAAAATTTTATTTTGAGACATGGTCTTGCTAAGTTGCCAAAGCTGGCCTCGAACTTGTGATCCTTTGGCCGGATGTCTTGAGTAGCTAGGATTATAGGAATGTGCCATGAGTGTAGTTTTTAAAAAAATAATATGTACTTTAATATTTTTATTAGTGCTTAACAGTTATATATAATAGTGGGGTTCATTCTGACATATTCATACATGCATATAATAGAGCATGGTTCTGTTCTTTATGAAGAGTATTGTACATATGAAATAAAGATGATGCTGAATAGCTGTACCCATAGGATACACTTGATATGCACACAACTTTAGTAATATTCTACTATATTGGCCATTGATTAGAATTTTATGAAAGTAGTGTGCCCAATTTAAAACTAGAACCTTAAGGAACACATATAAAATTTCACTGACTCAAAGAACAGAAGATGTGAATCACCAAATATTTTGAAAAGGATTTGGTGCTGCTGGTATAGAAAGAAAACAAGAGATGTGATAACACCTGCTCTTAAAACTGAACCCAATCTTCATCCTATCTCTTCCTCTCTAGATGCAAGTGACTTGATACCTCTGCTATCCTTTCCTGTAAAACAAACTCTTTTTTAATTTGAATCCATCCCATTTATTGATTCTTGACTTTAATTCTTGCGCTATAGGGTCTTATTAAGGAAGCTGGGGCCTAAACCCACATGATAGAGATTTGGGACTATTTTTTCTTCTAATAGGCACAGTGTCTCTGGTTTAATTCCTAGGTCCTTGAACCACTTTGAGTTTTGTGCATGGTGAGAGATTAATTTAATTTAATTTTGCTGTATACAAATTTCCAATTTTCCCAGCACCATTTGTTGAAGAGGCTATCTTTTCTCCAATGTATGTTTTTGGCACCTTTGTCTAATATAAGATAGCTGTAATTATGTGAGTTAGATTCTGTGTCCTCTATTCTGTACCATTGGTCTACCAGTCTATTTTGGTGCTAATACCATGCTGTTTTTGTTCCTATTGCTCTGTAGTACAGTTTAAGGTCTGTTATAGTGATGCCACCTGCTTCACTCTTCTTGCTAACGCTTCTTCTCAGCAAAAGAAACAATAAGTGAAGTGAACAGAGAGCCTATAGATCGGGAGCAAATTTTTACCACTCGCACATCAGATACAGCACTAATCTCTATGGTATATAAAGAACTCAAAAAGCTAAGCACAAATAACCCAATCAACAAATGGGCCAAGGACCTGAATAGACACCTCTCAGAAGAGGATATACGATCAATCAACAAACATAAAAAAATGTTCAACATCTCTAGCAATTAGAAAAACGCAAATCAAAACTACTCTAAGATATCATCTCACTCCAGTCAGAATGGCAGCTATTAAGAATACAAAAAATAAATGTTGACGAGGATGTGGGGAAAAAGGTACACTCATACACTGCTGGTGGGACTATGGAACTAACCTAGATGTCCTTCAGTCGATGAACGGATAAAGAAAATGTGTATATATATATACACACAATGGAATATTACTTAGCATTAAAAGAGAATAAAATCATGGCATTTGCAGGCAATGGATGGAGCTGAAGATTATAATGCTAAGTGAAGTTAGCCAATCCCCCAAAACCAAATGCTGAATGTTTTCTCTGATATAAGGAGGCTGATTCATAGTGGGGTTGGGAGGGGAAGCATGGGAGAATTAGACGAACTCTAGATAGGGCAAAGATGTGGGAGGGGAAGAGAAGGGGCATGGGGTTAGAAATGATGATGGAATGAGATGGATATCATTACCCTAAGTACATGCATAAGGACACAAATGGTGTGAATATACTTCGTACACAACCAGAGATAAATTGTGCTCTATATGTGTCATATGAATTGTAATGCATTCTGCTGTCATATATAACAAATTAGAATAAAAAAAATAAAAAACAAAAAACAAAAAGAAAAAGAACCCAAAGTCTGCTGGCTTCTAAGATGACAAGCTAAAAATTGTGATGATAAAATCTTTAGTCTTTACTAAGTGCTATGTCCATAAGAATGTGATCCAACTTTAGTCTTTTATTCACAGAAAAGGAGATCTGTTTGTTCAGCTGACCTATTAACTGAATTTAAGAAACTTTGTATTACTTTGTAATTACCTAATTCAAGTTAAGAACGTGTGTGTGTTTATTTATTACCATTTGCAGAACATTCACAGAATCTGTTCTCTGCCTAATTATTCAGGTTTTGGCATATATGAATTTTTAAAAACTGACTCAGAAGAAACTCATTCCTAAAAGTCTCCCTCCAGCTCCTCTACAGGCCCGATATTCTCTGTCCTGGAAGCCTTTCTTTGTATTGCCTGTTTCTTCTGTCTAGAATGTTGTCCCTCACTTATGTGCCCAGGTTTCCAAGCTTTTCCTCAAGTCACACCCATTGATTTGATGCTACCCTAACATCCTATTTACAATGTATAATGGATTGCACATATTCTCCTGCCCCCATGTTAACTCATTTTTCATAGCATATGCCACCCCCACTATACCATATACCACCTCCACCATACCATAAGAACCCAGGGATGCTTAACCACTGAGCCACATTCCCTGCCTTTTTTTATTTTGAGACGGTATTTCCCTACATTGTTCGCAGCCTTGCTAAGTTGCTGAGGCTGACTGAACTTGTGATCCTCCTGCTTCAGCCTCCCAGAGATGACAGGCTTACAGTCATGCACCACCACGCCCAGCTTCCAATTTTATTATTAATATTACAATAACTATACTAATTATGCTTATAATTTGACATTTGCCTTCTCTGACTAGAACGTAAGCTCCTTAAAGACATGAATCTCTTCTTTGAAAGAAACTTCTTATGAAACAGAGAAAGGATTTCAATTAAAAGAAACACTCTGCTAACCAGGAACGGTAGTGTGCACCTGCAGGACCAGCTACTTGGGAGGTTGAGGCAGGAAGATCACTTAAACCTGTGAGTTTAAGACTAGCCTGGGCAAAATAGTAAGACCCTATCTCAAAAAAAAAAAAAAAAAAGAAAGAAAAAAAGACCCTGTTACTGTTTTTAATACAGCAAGGACCATGACCATAAAATGCAATTTTAGATTTTCAACGGCACAAATGGGAAAAATTGCATACACAGTAAATCAACACTTAGACTATCATTATGGTAATGTTTATATGAGTGAAGGAAATCTGACTCAGCAGACAAAAGGACTTCAGACTTTTAATTTCAAAACCATCACTTGCACTAATATTTTATATAAAAACTGCTTTATTTCTATAATTCAAGTTTCAGATATCTAAGATGTAAACTTATTTTTAAGGGTGGATTGGGGTGGGGACTATCGGGAATTGAGCCTGGGGCCTTGCACATGCTAGGCAAAGTGCCCTACTATTGAGCACTATTTCCAGCCCTTTTTATTTTGAGACAGGGTTTTGATAAATTGCCCAATTTGGTCTCAAACTTGTGATCCTCCTGCCAAATTGCTGGGATTACAGGTGCATGCCACTGTACCTGGCTTAAGAGTGGTTTCAAGGGGAAAATTCCTAGCAAATGACTCAATAGGACTAAAAAATTTAGTTTTTATTTTACAAATCTATCTGAAGTACTTTACAGTCAGAGAAAAAGAAAAGTTCAGGGAACAGCAAAGGGATTTCAAAATACAAACTGGATTAAGTCATGGTTTAAACTCATTCCATGGCTTCTCACTGTGCTTAATAATGTGGAACTACTCATCATGTTTACAAGACCTGGCATGATTCAGCACAAGAGGGCTCATTTCAGTTTAACTATTCCTGGTTTTCCATTCCCTTCACTCAAGTGCCTCATCTGTACTTCAGCTCTTTAGCTGCATCTCTTCATATCTGCAGTCATTGGACTCTCCTACAAGAATAAAAGCTCTTTTAAACCAGGCAAGGTGATATACATCTGTAATCTCAGCAATGTGGGAGGCTGAGCCAGTTAGTATCATCAAGTTCGAGGATAGCCTCAGCAACTTAGTGAGACCCTGTCTCAAAATAAAAAGGGCTGGGTATGTATGTAGCTCAATGGTGGAATGACCCTAGGTTCAATCCCAAGTACCAAAAAGAAAAAAAAAAAAAAAAAAACTATTTTAGTACAAGTACAGTATCTGTCTTACTGATAATCCTATCCCCAGCCCCATCCCAGTTTCAAATAAATAGTCAGTGTTCACAGTGTAGAAAATGTTAATATTTGCTGATCCAATGAATGTACATCTACCATGTGTTAAAACGTTAAGAGATCAACTGAGGGCTGGGGATGTAGCCCAGTGGTAGAGTGTCTGCCTGACATAGAAGAGGTCCTAGGTTAGAGCCCCAGCAAAGAAAAAAAAAAAGTTAGTTGAGATCAATCGATATGCCTAATTTTTTGAGCTGTTATAAACCAGGATGAATGGGTAAAATGATATGATTTCCTTTCACGCGAAATAAATACCTTCTCAGGCTGACATCTATCACCCATCCACCACTCACCTTCTTAAGACTAATGTTCATCCCTGCACATAAAAAGGCTAACCTGTTGTGGAGAAATTTTTAATTTTTCTTTTCTTTTTCTTGGGGGGGGGGGTAATACTGGTGTGATTGAACCTAGGCCCTCGAGCATACTAGGCAAGTGCTCTACCATTTGGCTATACCATCAGTCCTAGAGGAATCGCTATCTTTCAGTTTCTGCTTCCCAACTACATGAAAAGAAATTATGGTCATAGAACACTTTTGCTGAAAGTCTACTGATGTGTTTTATGAAATGAAGCTACCTGCACTTAATTCTGTCCACTTCCAGTGTGTAGTTTTCTTATGGTCTGACCATTTTATATTCTGTAGTTTGTAGCGTTTAAAATGAAAGGAATCACATTAGATACAAGTTTTTGAATTTTCATGTTCAAATACCTACTAAATGTCAGGTATTGTGTTAAGAATATTACTATTACTGCCTTTAGCTCACCTCCCCTAAACACTACCCAGAATTTACAAAAAGCCAGGCAGTGTTTTCTGTACTGCACATTCATCCTCCTGCAAGACACTCTATTATCATCACATATCCCGAACACTGTAGATAATGCAACTGAGGGGCAGATGTCTGAAGCAGCTTGCTAAAGGTTCAGCTATTATACAGTAGACATGGGACCTGGACTCCAGAGTCCATGTTGTTAAGACACAAGGAAATGCTGCCTAGCCACAGATGAGTAAAACATGGGCCATACCTTTAAAAGTAACTGTAAACAAGTATTTAGGACATGTTTGAACCAAGTTTAATAGGACCAAAGATACTAAACTAACATTTGTGCTGTAGGCAGATCAAGGAAGGCTTTAGGGAAATGAATAACCTTAAGGCAAAATTTGGAGAAATTGTTGGTATTTATCTTCCTTTGCCTCCTGGGAGCACCGGACACTTAAGTCTATTCTCATGTTTTCCTGGCTTTTCTTCTACTCTGTAGTAAAAGATTTTTCTCTGCCCATATGCTAAAAGTTGAAAGTCCTCACAGCTCTCCCTATTATTTACTTCACCCATTCACTCCCTTCCTTAAACCATTACTCTTATGGTGTAAAAGAGACTCTCGGCTCAGATCTCTATTGTGTTTCAAGTCCACAAGTTATCTACTTTAAAGTTTCAGTTAGCTCTTTAATACTTAGGGTTCCTTGAGGTCAAAATACAGTTCAACAACCTGCTCCTTATCATGTGCTACAAATCTCTGAATGGTAGAAATAATCCTTGGGTGAGAAGATTATGGGCAATTATTTCCTACTTTCTGTTTCAAGAACCAACATAAGTATTTCCTGATTTTTGAAAAAAAATTGTCCTGTACTTCAGAAATGTACCATTAAGCATATTCTGTAGATCCAGTTCCAATAATCTTTTCAGAACAAGATAATGAATAAAAGGGAACCTAGGAAAATCTAAATCTGTAACCTTAACCTAGCATGATACTCGACAGGTTATTTTTTTCTCTAACAAAAATTAATTGAAAATTCAATATTTTCTTTGCTATGTCAATGATCTGAGAGTTGAAAACACTGGTTAGATCTGAAACAAAAATCTCAAAGCTCCAAGGACAAAGGTGTTGTCTGTCACAAAGTGCACCAACTTCTAACTTAGAAGAAATAGTTCTAAAAGCACTGCTTTGTTGAGTGGGAAACATCAGTCAAAATGGTCAGTTACAATAACTGAGGAAAAAAATTCATGAGAGAAAGGCAAGTTAGGGGAACCTAAAACATGCTTTCACAAACAGCTCAGACTTCTTTCATAAAGAGGTCAGTGGATCATCATTGTTTATTGCAGTTCTAGTTACAATAGCTAAGCTATGGAACCAACCTAGGTACCCTTCAGCAGATGAATGGATAAAGAAACTGTGGTACATATATACAATGGAATATTACTTAGCCATAAGGAAGAATGAAATTATGGCACTTGTCAGTAAATGAATGGAACTGAAGTCTATCATGCTAAGTTAAATAAGCCAATCCCCACAATCCAAAGGCTGAATGGTCTCTCTGATATGTGGATGCTTACACACAATAAAGGGGGAGAGAGGAATATAAGTTCATTGGATTGGACAAAGGGAAATTAAGGGAAGGGAGAGGAGATGGGAATATGAGGACAGCAGAATGAACTGGACATAACTTTTCTATGTGCATATATGAATACACAACCAGTGTAACTCCATATCACATACAACTGCAAGAATGAAAAGATATACTCCATGTATGTATAATATGTCAAAATACAACCTACTGTCATGAATATCTAAAAAGAACAAAACAAAAGGTCAGTGGAAGACAAGGGAGGACTTCCAGGGAGTACACAGAGTGCAATGGATACTTCATCCTGGAAAAAGTATTTTGCCAGGGGCAGTGGTGCATGCCTGTAATCCCAGCAGCTTGGGAGGCTGAGGCAGGAGGATCACGAGTTCAAAGCCAGCCTCAACAATGGTGTGGAGCTAAGCAACTCAGTGAGACCCTGTCTCTAAATAAATAAAAAACAAAATTGGGCTCGGGATATGGTTCAGTGGTCAAGTGCCCCTGAGTTCAATCCCTGGTACCCCCCAAAAGAAAGCATCTTTCCTCCCTGGTTGAAAAAGAACAAAGGCCATTTAAGTACTGTAGGAAATATGTAAAGTCCAGTTACTTGACAGCAAAATGAAAGGGCTGGGATGTGCTTCAGTAGCAGAGGGCTTGCTTAGCATATAAGAGGCCCAGGGTTCAATCCTCAGCCCTGTAAATAAATGAATAAATAAAAGGCAGAGCAAAATGAAAACCAACCCATTTCCCACATGGAGATAACCATTGCCAACATTTTGGCTTATTAGGAGAGAAGCACATTTAAAACGAATTCTTGGAAGAAGTCCGAGCATCCTAGGTTCAGGTTCTTATTGATCAAAAGAATACTTCACTACAGAGTGCCCCTGATTTACACCATAAATCTTCTGACATACTAAATTCCCTTTCTTAGTGTCTTCTTTTGTTTCCCAATTCTTCCTCCTCCATTTACTTTAGTGTTTTAGTAAAAGTAACTTAAAAATTCTCAAGCAGCTTGTGGATTCAACATAAGTTCAGTAGTGCTTGGTGCTGGGTGTAGTGCTTGGTGCTGGATGTGCTGCTAGGTACGTAGAGCACTTGCCTAGGATGTACAAGGCCCAGGCAGCGTGCACATGCATACACACGCACACACCCACATGCACGCACGCATGCACGCACAGGAGTACCTGTTTCCACAAAACAAAGCAAGCATCAGCACACTTCTGGTAGTTGGGGAATGTGAGGCACTGGAATGAGTGGGAATCTGGGACAAAGACAGTGGAGGACTACTGGTCTCTGGCCCCACCCCATGGACAGAACTGCCATGGAATCTGTAGCACTGCAATGAATCACAAATTCTGGCAACAGAACTCAAAGGGCTCCTTAGGGCAGAGTTAAAAAGGCAAGGCCAACTCTTAAGGCACTTGAAGATAAATAAGCAAAAGTTGAAAGATCAGCTTCTGAAAAGAACAGAGGAAACATTTCTTCTGTTTGATTTATAGGTATTATTGTGCTGCTGTCTTTCATGACACTTAGAATAAAAACTTAGTGATTTTTTTGTTTGTTTGGTACCAGAGATTGAACCCAGGGGCGCTTAACCACTGAGCCACATCACCAGCCCTTTTTGTATTTTATTTAGAGACAGGGTCTCGCCAAGTTGCTGAGGCTAGTTTTGAACTCACCATCCTCCTGCCTCAGCCTCCTAAACTGCTGAGATTATAGGCACTTGCCACTACACCAGCCCAGCCTGGCTGGTAAGAATTTCTCTCTTACTGTTTTCAAGTATCCCCATCAAAATGACAACAGATTTTTTTTTTAATATAAAACCAGGAATGAGGGAAAAGAAGATAAGACTTCAGCAGACGAACAGAAAGTTTTAAATGTCAACCTGAAAACCTGGATCGGCAGAGTCTCTATTTATGGCAGAATTCTCTTTACCCCCTGCTAAACCATAAAACTATCCCACGTACTTTTCCTAACTTCAAATCCAGAGGCTTAGAGAAAAATGAACCAAAATCTGAAAAGGCTCCAGAGTCAAATACATCAGTAGGAACAAAGAACTAAAAATATATAGATTATGCCAAAAGGCACATACTAAATTGTGGTTCAAGCCCTGTTCCTTGTCCTTGCAACCAAAACATTGTCAGCTGAACAAATACCAGCAAACATATACATCTGTACAAACACATGCACAAAATCCATACATGTCAATCACCCTACAGTAATGCTCACCATCCAACAAGATACAACATGGTATTTCACTCTTAACAAAAAAACAAAGCAAACAAAAAGAACAAACAGCTAGGATCATTAAACCTCTGAAGAAATCATTCATGGAAGAGTTCATTCATTCCTTAATCATTAAAAACATCTACTAAGTGCCAGGTACTGTTCTAGATCTGAAGTTATAGCAGTGAATGAAACAAAACAAATAAAATCCCTGTCCTTGTGGATTTTATATTGTAGGGATGGGAGACAAATAAGATGCCTAGTGTGCTAAATGGTGACAAATACTCTTGAGAAAAACAAAGCAGGAAACAGAAATGGGGGCCTGCATTTTTAAGAAGTCACTTGAAGGAGCTTAGATAGCTCTGGATATCTGAGGGAAGTTCTGGGCAAAGAAGTATAGGTGGAAAGCCTCCCAATCACCTGGAGGAAATGGAGTCAATGCAGAGAGCAGAGGAAATCTAAAAACCCACAATGTGAGCCTATTGTATTTGTGTAACAAGAACGCATGCTATTTTTTTTCTTTTTAAAATTTTTTTAAATTTATAAATCACAGCGGAATAAATTACAATTCTTATTACACATATAGAGCACAATTTTTTATATCTCTGGTTGTATACAAAGTATATTCACACCAATTAGTGTTTTCATACATGTACTTTGGATAATAATGATCATCACATTCCATCATCATTTCTAACTCCATGCCCCCTCCCTTCCCCTCCAACCCCTTTGCCCTATCTAGAGTTTGTCTATTCCTCCCATGCTCCCACTCCCTATCCCACTATGAATCAGCCTCCTTATATCAAAGAAAACATTTGGTATTTGGTTTTTATGAATGAATATTATTTTTTAAAAAAGCAAAAAGAAAAGGAAAGAAAGAAAGAAAAGATGTGAGAAAAGTTAGAGAAATGGTCCAAGGAAATGTTCCAGAACTGAAGGACACAATGAATGAATGAATGGGCCCACCAATAATACAGCACAAGAAATGAGGAAAGACCTGTACCATGGCATACCACCCTGAAACTCAGAACATCAGAGACAGAGAAAGAAAACAGAACAAGGTCACATAAAACAAGTTTAAATCACCAGGCCTCTAAAGCAATTACAAACATCACTAAATAGTATTGCAATGCCTTCAATGCTGTGAGGTAAAATTATTTCAAACCTCTAACTTGCTGAACCATCAAACAGTGTGTGGGGCAAAACAAAGTCATTCAAATACCTGTCAGGAAATGACAGGAATACATGCTTCAAGAAAACAAGGAGGAAGCTCAGAGAGAGGAAGACCTGGTTCCCTCACAGGAAGGAGGTGAGAGAAGGGTAGGGCAGTTCTAGGACACTTGGGCAGAAGTGCCTAAGAGGAACAGTAAATCTGGGAGGAGGAAAAGGCAGGGCTCCAATAAGCAAACAAGGTGGTACAAGTGCAGACAATGTTAGTGATAAGAATGTGACAAATATGTTAGCACACTTGGAAAAAAATTAACAGTAGGTACATGAAAAACACATGTGCAGGCCAACCTAAACTGGAGGAACACAGCTGTATCAGGTCATCTGGCTCTACAGTGAACAATATGTGGCAACAATATAAATACACAAACGTTGCCTGTAATAACCAAAGATGACAAATATAACTCTGTTAAGGGGAAGAGGGTGGGAAAGGTAGGGAAGTGGTAAGGTGGGTGAACTATAGGTCCACTGTAGGAACTCAACGGGCCCAATGTGAGGGGGAAAATAACCAATAGTTTATCAAATGATTTAGAAACATGAAGATCATGCCAGAGGAAAGAGCAAAAACCCTGACTGGCTGCCTCTAAAGAACAGAAATATAAGATAGGGAGAGAGGGAGGAGAGTCCCCCCCCCCCGCCCCTACCTAAGTCTTTCAGTCACTATAGGACTTT